>NC_048301.1:63785530-63791118 GCF_013100865.1 Trachemys scripta elegans | reverse complement strand
TCAAAAGTTTTTTTTCTCTTAATTAATTGGCCTCTCAGAGTTGGTAAGACAACTCCCACCTGTTTATGCTCTCTGTATGTGTGTATATATATCTCCTCAATATATGTTCCATTCTATATGCATCCGAAGAAGTGGGCTGTAGTCCACGAAAGCTTATGCTCTAATAAATTTGTTAGTCTCTAAGGTGCCACAAGTACTCCTGTTCTTCTTTTTGCGGATACAGACTAACACGGCTGTAACTCTGAAACCTGTCATTGTGTTTGATAGTGACTTCAAAGTCTTCAACTGGGATCCTACTTCTTGTGAAATCTTCTCCATTACTGCATGTCGCACAGGACTCCCCTCCACGAAGGCATAAAGAGTCTGAATAACACCAAAAAAAATCAAAAGACAGCTCTGTTTTGTTTACTTGAAGTGCATGCATCTACTAGGCCTAGGTTCAAACAATGCGCATAGCAGTGTACATAGAGTATTTCACTGTTTCTTTACATTTCATTTGAACTCCCGCAGTACATCCAGACATAGTAGATGCGCCACCAAAACAGACAGACATCACTGATGACCAGTCAATTTTAAGAATGACAAGGATGTCATTTAACTGGTCAAAAATAGACTGAGCATCAACTGTTAATAGTCTCTGAACAGACAAAAAATGTTCAACTGGACTATGTTTTTCATTGTCAAAAATACCGCATCACAACGGACATCTGTTCATGGTGTCCACAGTCAGTAGTGTCGTTTGCAATTATTGAGACCATTTTTCCATTTAGTGAAGATGCAATCTTTTGTTGCACAACGTTGTGCAAGGCCACAATTAAATCATTTTGGATGCGATTAGTCAGATAGGTAGCATTTCGAGGAGATTATTGCACATCTTTTGCCATTACAGGATCATATTTTTGGAGCGTATTGACAAGATTTAGAAATAAACCTCTCTCAAAACTGTCAGCTTTTTCATTGTGACCCCTGAATGGTCTCCCATCTTTCACCAAACACAGAACAATGTCAATCAGTTGCTCCATTACACTTCGGTTATGGCACTGTTCTTCTTGTTTAGACAGAGAAGCCTGCTTGCCCTATGGGCAAAACGTATGGAAAGAAGAGGATCAATTTATACAGAGGGCTGAAGAGGGACTCCCAAAGTGCATTAATTAACACTTAATAAATACATCAAAATTAAATACATTACAGAGATAAGAACCTGTAATGACAACTTTACTTCATGAGATGCTCTAGAGAAAGAAGACCCAGAGGGAGTAATGGTAGGGGGAATCCCAGGGAGACCAAAGGGGCTGGTAGAGGGAGCAGACAGAGAACAAGGGTAGAGGCAGAGTGGCTGCAGGGTTGGCCCAGTCTTCTGCATCTCCCCTGTGGGTGGAGACACTGATCTCTATCACTGTAAGAGGGAATAGAATGGAATGCCCAGAAGAATGAATGACTTGAGGACAATTTCCTGAGGGACCCATACCCTTGCAGAGCTTTTCTAGCTCTGACATTTACATTTCTACATGGTTTGGCCCACAGAAATAAAAATCTGCACATCTTCCACGTGTTTTTGGACCAATGGAAAAAAACAGTTATAATTCAAGTCACTTAAAATTCCCTATGAAACTGAGTTAACAAAATAAATGAGCTTATGAACAACCAGAAAATATACTTCAAGTGAAAAACTATAACTGGACTTCTTTGCAAAGAAATTGTAAGTTTTCTTACAGGAAAAGCCACAAACTGTCTGAAAAGGAAGAGTAGATTAAATTACTTGCCTCAGTGAAATTAAATATCCAGAGAATTGCTGTGCCTGTGATGATGATGACGAGGGTTTGCTCATCTGTGGCTCCCCCTCCCCTTGCTGCTGGAGGCACGGCCAGGCAGGTCTGCATCTGCAAGCAGGCCCCCTACCTCAAGTGCAGCTCCCCTTGGCCTTGGTGGCCAACAGTCTGGAAGCCTCCAGGCCAATGAGCTGGGGGCAGGAGGGGGAGGGCAAAGGGGAAGATTGTAGGGAGCAGGAGAGGTAGGGGGGAGGGGAGCTGTCTCTGGAGGCACAAAGGGGGGCTCTCTGGAGGGGGTGATGGAGGCAAAGGGGCTGGAGGGGATCTTCCAGGGGGAAGAGGGTTGTGTGGGTCTCTGTGGGGTTGGGGGGTGGGGGTGGGAATGATTGACAGAGCCAGCTGCAGCCCAAGTCTGGTCTGTGAGGGAAGGGAGTGTTGCTATACCTACCTCCCCCCACCCCCACCCCCCAGGAAGCCCCCTCTGTACTGTGTATTTTATGCCAGCCCCGGGGTGCATTGCTGCTCCTTTCTCCTGCCCCCAGCTCCATCTGTTTGTCTGCCCCCACAATGCCCCCCCCCCAATCTGTGTATGACAGTGACAGACTCCTGCTGCTCTTTCTGCCTGCAGCTCCCTTCCCCTCCCTGCTGGGGAGGCGCAGTCAGGCAGCTCTGGCAACACCCCCCCTCCCCCCAGCTCTCAATGGGCTGGAAACCGGGTCAGCTCTGGGAGAGGGGACGGAGGCAGTGTTCAGAGCTTCCCTGCCTCTGCCGAGACTTTTCGCTGCCTGCAGGGACACTGGGGATGAGGGAGCTGTCCCCGAGGTGAGAGCTCCCCACCCCACGTTGCTGACCTGTGGAGAATGGGCACCACGGCCCATCTCACCAGCTATGTATCCAACCCACCCTACTCCCTGTCCTCTGACTGCCCCCGCCCCTTATCCATCCCCCTAAGCATGAGGCTCCTAACAGAGTTTGGCTCAGCGCAGAGCCAGACACACTGCCCCGCCCCCCCAGAGCTCTGCCCTACATTAGGGTGTGCATGAGCACACCTGGCACACGCCTATGGGTTCCAGAGTTAGTTCTGCTAGTTTTGCAGAACAGAACAGTCTTATTTTTGAACTCTCAAGGATGCAGGGGGGAGAAGACAGAATCTCATCCCTAGATCCTTTGAATGTGTTCTATGGTACCCTAGTGGGCTCAGGCACATCTGTTCCTCTGTGGAACCAAGAGTTCAAAGTGGGGAATAAGCAGAATTCTGATTCTGACTTGTTGGTAGGAATTGAATTGATTATGTTTCTGTAAAACAGAGTCCAGTCTCTAAGCTGGTGGTAGATCCAAAAGCAAGCATGCAGGAGTGGGGAGAAAGGGGGGAAATGACATCTGTCTCGCACCGCACCAGTCCTCTCTGGAAGAAGAAAAAAATTTAAAAAAAAAAGAGAGAATCTCAATCCTGGGGGTGGGAAAGCGACTGGGAGAGGGTGCTACTCAATGTCATCATGGGGGAAGGAGAGATGTAAGCTGCTCCCAGTCTCCCCACTCCTTGATGCTATCCTTGTATTGGGCACGGGGCAACTGATCCATACACACACACACACACACAAGGACTATGGTGGAACAGCACTAGGGTAGGCAGAGAACAGCCCCTCCCCAACAGTGCAGCAAGGACCCTGGAGAGAGAGAGAGAGAGAGAGAGTGTGTGTGTGTGCCGGAGACTAAGACAAAGGAATTGATGCGAATGATAAACCCCGTGAAAATGTGTAACATACTTGATTTTTGGAAAAAACTTTTGTACATGCTAGGGATGGTGACAAGACAATCCCACAAGCATGTTGCTTTTCAGCTTATACCTGTAAACAGGTTGGAAGCTTGGCACAGCAGCAAAAGCATAACAGGCCTACACTGCTGTGTGGAAGGGGAAACTGAGGCACACCACCTCATGGCATGTGTGGCTAAATGCCAAGACACCTACACTTTAACAGATATTGCTATCTGCATTCTGTTAGCAATACTACACCCCAACACATTTTCGAGTACCTGGGGACCAGGAACCCAGAACTTTGCAAGAACCCCTATGAATAGCATTATAGTGTTTAGTAACGCTGGATGGGGGTATGACCAGAGCTGAACCAGAATTTTAAATGTACAGTACTGCCTCCACCATGGTCAGTGTCCAAGTCTCTGACAGTAAGTTCAGTAGGAGGGTGTGACGTTGCACTCCATATGCTTTATGGAAATATTCTTATGAATATGACATAACTGGAATATGTTTTGCACTAAATACCCCATGTATGGTGTCATTAGGATGAACACACTTAGTAGATTACGAGCTTTCTATTTGTTTCTATATCTGGAGTTAGGAGAATAAGATATACACCTCTACCTCGATATAACACGAATTTGGATATAACGCGGTAAAGCAGTGCTCGGGGGCGGGGGGGCAGGGCTGTGCACTCCGGTGGATCAAAGCAAGTTCAATATAACGCAGTTTCACCTATAAAGTGGTAAGATTTTTTGGCTCCAGAGGACAGCTTGAGGTAGAAGTGTAACTTGTATCACTGATGTAAACATATTAAGTGGAGGCCATTAAGGGTGCTCCAGAAACAATCAGTTGTAAATGGCCTTAGTTACTTGAAAGCCTTCCCGTATATGTGTGGGCCAGCCCTTGGGGAATGGAGACTAGAGGTCTTATAGTGACATGTGACCATGTCACCCGATAATGAAATCCATCTTAAATCTGGTACTTTTCCACTTAGAAGGAGGGGTTGGGACAAGTACAGACAAAAGATTCCCACCTTGTGCCAAAGCTATAAAAGGGGGTGGAGCAGGACAAAGGTGGCTGCCAGTCATGAGAAGACCCCTGTTTACCACCTGAGATGTCTGCTGGAACTAACAAGAACTGTACCGGGGAAAGGATTAGGCCCAGACTAGGAAACTGTCTGTGAAAGGAGCTTAGTGGAACATCTCTGAGGGTGAGATATTACCTGTAATCAGTTTCTTAACGTATTAGGCTTAGACTTGCGTGTTTTGTTTCATTTTGCTTTGTTCTGTCTATTACTTGAAACCACTTAAATCCTACCTTTCATACTTAATAAGACCACTTTTATTTATTAATAAACTCAGAGTAAGTGATTAATACCTGGGGGAGCAAACTGCTGTGCATCTCTCCCTCTCTCTCAGTGATACAGAGGGCAAAAAATTTATGAATTTACTCCGTAGAAGCTTTATACAGGTAAAATGGATTTATTTGGGGTTTGGATCCCATTGGGAACTGGGTGTCTGGGTGCTGGAGGCAAGTAACCTGCTGAGCTGTTTCCAATTAAATCTGCAGCTTTGGGGGGATGGACCAGACCCTGGGTCTGTGTTGCAGCAGGCTAGCGTGTCTGGCTCAACAAAGGAGGGTTCTGGATTCCCAAGTTGGCAAGGAAAACGGGCTCAGAGGTAATTTCAGCACATCAGGAGACTGTCCCAAGGGGATCTCTGAGACTGAACCCATCACAGGGATCCCCACCAGTGTCAGGGGACAGCAGACCCATGAGGGAGAGGCACCAGAGACTTGTCGGGGGCCATTGTGGCCCACAATGCCCTCCCTCCCGGAGCAGAGGGTCAGCGTAGCAGGGCGCGATCCACACAAAGCCCCCCCCACCCACACAGCAGTAGCACCGGCAGGCAGCCCCAAACCAGCACCAAGCTGTGCCACGCCCCTCCCTCCTCACAAATCCTAAACCAGGCAGCGATCAATCAACAAACACAACCATGCTGCCATGCACCCACAACCCCCCCCCCCCCCCCCCCCCCCCCCCCCCCCCCCCCCCCCCCCCC
>NC_048301.1:63596314-63785432 GCF_013100865.1 Trachemys scripta elegans | reverse complement strand
CCACCCCAGCCCCCCCCCCCCCCCCCCCCCCCCCCCCCCCCCCGGCCGTGTCTCTGCTCCCCACACAGTCCCGGGACGGGTGACACCACCGCCACACCAGGCTGGGCTGGCTATTATACGGCCCTCCACAACCCCTCCTCGCCCCCAGGCTTGCTATGCCACCCCACACAGTCCCTCCTGCAGCCCCCTCCCAGCTGTGCCACCCCACACCCCACACAACCCCTCCCCCACAGTTCCCCCGCGCGGCGCCCAGTCATGCTGCTGCCCCTCATAGCCCCCATCCGTGCCAGCGCCCCCTTCGCCACAGCACACACAGCCCCCTCCACCTCCCAGCCGCGCCACCTCTCCACGCCCCCCAGCCCCGACGGACTAGACCCCCACCTCAGCGTAGCACCACGCACGCAGCCGCGGTTACCTACCGTACCGTGCGTGCTGTGCCGCATTCGCGAGCGACAGAGACCCCGACCAGTGTCCTCCAATGCACCACTGCGCTCAGCGACACAGCGGCGCTCTGCGCAGCAGAAGAGAAGACGAGTGAGCGCAGAGCGGGCGGGAAAGGTCATGTGATTTCCGGGCTCAGGACTATCTAGTTGCCATGGTGTCTCTATGATCCCCGGCTCCTCGCCTTTACTGCAGATGAGCATGCGCAGGAGACTAGCGTGCCATAGCAACCGGATCAGCGACAGTAGCAACCGTAATGGTGAGTCTGTTCAAAGGCGAAGCGGGGAGCTGGGGGAGGGGGCGGTGAGGGGCTGGATGGGGCAAGGGGAGAGGCGGGACCTGGCCGGCTGGGGTGGCTGAGGGAGAGAGGAGGTGACTTGGCTGGCGGGGGCAGCGAGGCGGGATTGAGGAGACCTGGTTGGGGTGGGGGGAAAGGAGGAGCTGGGGGACCTAGTGGGCCCTGGCTAGGGAAGGGGAGGGGAAGGAGAAGGGGCTTGGGGAGCCTGGCTTGGCCATTGGAGCATATTTCACTGAACGTGGCAATGATGGGCCTGACTCCCTGTTTCTGGACACAGAGAGGAGGAGCTTTGCCCCGCCTGTGTTCT
The DNA here is from genome assembly GCF_013100865.1 of Trachemys scripta elegans. NCBI lineage: Eukaryota > Metazoa > Chordata > Testudines > Emydidae > Trachemys > Trachemys scripta. Next base: position 63,784,386 of record NC_048301.1, on the reverse strand, counting down.
GGGCCCTGCCAGGGGCCCGTCTGGCCCCCAGCATAAGTTAGAGCAGTCTCTGTGTTGTTCTAACTTGCTCTCAGCTGCAACAGCATCCTAGAGAGTGTTTTGCAGTCCAGAATAGCCAGAAAGCAACTTGCTGTTGCTGTTCCCCCTTTCTCCTTGACAGACCCCTACAATGGGAGCTGCAAGAGGTGTTGGTGTGGAGTGAACAGCTTGGTAGCAGAGCCAGTCCCTGGAGAGGTATAAATAGACTATAGGGCAACACATAAACTAGCCCACTATCTAGGACCTTGAGGTTATTTCCTGCAATTTTGAACGGTTGTTATAACGAAACAAATAAACCAAAAAAAAGGTTGTGTCTTGGAAAGAGTTCTTCCAGGGCTAGATTAGAATAGCAGGAGCAGATGATCTCATTCGTCATTCTGGAGCTGCTTGAGTGCCAGGAATCACCATCATTAAAATGCTGAATTAATAGATGGTTTAAAGACTATAGTAAATACACAATCTACTTTGACTAGTCTGATTACAGCTCCCTTTCCTATGAAATTCCATGTGGTTTTATTTGACGGAAATGACCAAGAAGAATTAAATGCATAAAAATGAGGATGAAGCCCAGTTATCTATTTTTCCCCTGGGAATATTGCTGTATGTTTTGAAGTTTTGTAAATGTTCTGTAATGATCCCTTGTAAGAAATTATTCCATTGAGGGGGCAGAGCATGGATTATTTAATGTTTTTCTGTTATATTTTACCAGTCCTCTGTGTGTGTGCAGTTTTTTATTTTTTCCTTAGATTATTTGTTGTTGTTCTTGTTCCTGTAACAACAATGTGAGCTGTCAAGGATGACATTTTCAGCCCTTGATTATTTGGCACAATCAGTGGTACAGCATTTTGATTACTTGTCTTTCCTTTCGGCAATCTAACCTCCTTTAACCTGAGTCATTCTGGGAAAGCAGCCAGTTCCCAGGTGAAGGATGCCTGGTATTGGGCTGGTTCATGTGAGATTTACAGCAAGGCTAGTTGGTGCACCATGCCTGGGATCAGTGAAGCCTTCCAGTATAAGAAGGCAGGCTATATTGGTATTCTTGTTGGAGTGAATTTGAACTCACTCCAAGAAATCCTGATCTCTGATCTGTGCTACCCAGATGACCTATTTCCCTGCTTCTGGTTTTCATCCTCACCATCAGCATCAAGCCAGGTGTCAACAGTAGGAGAGGCAGGACAGTTAGGGGTGCAAATCTGAAGAAGTCAGGAAAGAAACTGGTCACTATATTTAAATTATATCACATGGATTATTTAAATTTAAATTCAGTCAGTTTTTAGGCTAGAGTATGGGAAAGAAACTGTACTAGTCATCTTTTTGTTTAATGGTGAGTGATACAGATCAAGCGTTCATGCTGATTTTATTATATCTGTCACCTCCTTTTGAACCAGTTATTTAATATTTATTATTGCTGTAGCATTTGCATGCTGCAATCAAGTTGGGCCCCATGGTGTTAGGACAGATCATGTCCCAAAGAGCTGAAAATCCAAAAGACATGTACTTTTGTTGGCTCATCTGTAGTCCTTCACAGGGATTGATAGAGTTGTGAGATTTAGTGAGGGAAGAAGGGATGCAGTGTTCTTAATTCAAGAATGATTCTCAGCCCTATAATGCTTTTGGTGTTTGATTCAGCTAGTGTGGTGGAACAAATTACCAAATGTCTTTTAGGTGACTGGACATAGATAAAGGCTAGATGGCAGTACCTTAATCTAGATAAGATTGTGTTGATGGTGGAAGGTTGGGGAAGCAAGTGGAAGAATTGGTGAGGTTTATATCTACATCCCCAAATGAAGAAACGTGCCTGCCAGTTGAGACACAAGTTCACAAGTTTGGAATTTTGTTAGATTCTGGATCACATTGACCACTCAGCCGTTTTAGCCATGTGTATGTTCTGTAGTCTGTCAAAAAGCACATGTACTTTCCTTTTGTATCTAGAGCTGCTGTTGTTGTTATCGTTATCATTATTAGTTATTTGTATTACCATAATGCCTAGGAGTCCTAGTCATGACCAGGACCCGGTTGTGCTAGGCTCTGTACAAACACAGAACAAAAAGATGGTCCCTGCCCCAAGGGTCCTACAATCTAACCTTTCTACTATTATACATGCTTTGCCACTTTAAGATTGCACTAGCGTAATATGCTCTACATGGGGGTTACATGATGAGACCATTCAGAAACTAAAGTTAGTGAGAATGGGATGACTCTTGCTGAGTGGAGCATTGGACATAAAGTACATAACACTAGTGTTCTCTGATCTGTTCCGCTACCAGGAAATCTCTCCCTGTGCTGTACTGTACAGTTAAGATCAGCAGAGGTGTTCAAGCTGGAGTCCTCTTGATTTTAAAGTGAAGAAGCAGTTGACAGGTTGTTTTCTCCTCAAGATCCTTGACTCTGAAACATTTCTCCCTCCTTTGTCCTTTAGAGCCTTGATTTTTTTTTTTTTAACTTTTTTTGGGCATGCTACAAAATTTCTTTCTTCACTGGCATTAGGGTAGAAGTAGGTAGAGGATTTAGTGGGGTTTTGCAATGGGCCTCAATATGGTGGCTGAGGTATTGCAGTAAGGTATACCAAGTTTCTACTGTTATTGTGGATCAGTCCATTAAGTGAATATTGTATGGTAGTTTTCACACTTCTTTTTTGAATTGAACACAGTGTGACTTTCAATGATTTGAGGTGCCTAGAAGCATAGGATAGTTAATGGAGAAATCAAAATAAAATAAGAAAATCCCACAGGCTATACCTGACCTTGTGCAGGAAGGACAAAGTTTTCCTCCGTATGTTTCAAAAAGGCTTAGCAAATTTCCACATGGGGAAATCTCTGTGATAAGCATGATCTGCTAAGGGCATTAAGCCAAATTAATCACTAGTATAACTCCTTTGGCTTCAATAGAGATTCACCTGAGATGCAGAGAACTTGGTCCACTAATCCAAGCCCTGTGCTACCCCTGCCTACAGAGAGCAGGCAATATCAAGAAGATGATGTGCTTAGTCTCCCGGGGAAATTGTGCATGTATGTATGTTCAAACTTACTGCACCACCTCTAAAATTGCTGTTGGACGATTCACTGAATGAAATTAAAAGCAGCTTTTGGAAGGGGGTTCAATTTCTGCTTCTTAGGATCAGTTGTAGGAAGAGAGTCCATGGAACTTAAGGGGAAAAAACTAGCTCTGCAATGAACAATTCAGCCAAAAAAAATTATAATGATTCTTCTTTTGATTTGTGTTTAGGCAAAAGCAACAACTATTAAAGAAGCTCTAGCCAGATGGGTAAGTTCAAGAGAAGTATCTGCAGTTGTCTCAGTGGTACTCTGTGGCCTGGATCTCATTTGTAAATAGGATGGCTTCATCCAGTTTGATGAATTCATTACAATAATGTAGAAAAAATAATTTCCTTGAAACATCTGCCGCTAAAAGAAGCTTCATGAAACAATATTATTTTATTAGTATCTCACTGAAATCAATTTCATTTGAACCCCTGTGTGCTATTCTTATTAAATTGTCCTGACCACAAAAGCTCTATTTTAGAGTCTGGCCTAATGCTGTCAGATTGTACATTGACAGAAGATCTGATACTACAAAGAAGTTTTCTCTGCAGGATGTCTTTTGATTTTCTCTGCCTAATTATACCCTGTTCAGTCTTGATCACCTAATTAGAGTTTATCCCTAGCACAAATAATCAAGGATGAAATCCTGGCCCCATTGAAGTCAATTGGAGTTTTGCCATTGACATAGTTGAGCCAAGATTTTATCTGAACAGTACATGAAGAAAAAACTCCCAGAAGTAACTTAAAAAAAAAGTCTGAATTCAAAACTAAGTCTCTGTTTAAAATGTTTTAACAGTGTAAAGGCTAACGATGACTTACATCAGTATCATCCATAAATTTTCCCCCATGTATGCAGATCCATTATCCACTCTGCAAAGTTTAATTGAGCAACAAGTTTACTATATATTATTCTTTTTCAATTAGATTTAGTATAGATATCCATTTTTTGGGATGTGCCTATGGACTAAGTGCCTTCATACTAAGCTAAGAACCCTCTAGAAAGCTCTGTTTGTTGGAGATCACACAGTAGTGATATCAGACAATGGTATGGAAAATAGTCCAGAGACCTGATCCAAAATCCATGGGAATTTTTCCACTGACCTCGGTGTGCTTTGAATCATGGCATAGGTGTGACACATATGCTCAATTCCTTCCAGATTCTAGAGAAGTTATTTATACTGTTTTACTTTCTAGAACAGTGGTTTTCTAACTTTTTTTCTGGCAACCCAGTTGAAGAAAATTGTTGATGCCCACGACCCAACGGAGCTGGGGATGAGGGGTGTGGGAGGGGCTCAGGGCTAGGGCAGAAGGTTGGGGTGCGGGGGTGAGGGCTGCAGGGTGGGGCTGGGAATGAGGGGTTCAGGGTGTGGGTGGGCTCTGGGCTGGGGCAGGGGGTTGGGGTGCAGGAGGGGGTCAGGGCTCTGTGCTGGGGGTGCAAGCTCTGGGGTGGGGCTGGGGATGAGGGGTTTGGGGTGCAGGAAGGGGCTCTGGGTTTTGGGGGGGGCTCAGGGCTGGGGCAGGGGATTGAGGCCCAGGGTTGGGGTGCAGGCTTACCCCGGAAGCGGCCAGCAGCAGGTCCGGCTCCTAGGCGGAGGCGCGCAAGCAGCTCCACGCGTCTCTCACCTGCAGGCACCGCCCCCTTTAGCAGCCAGTGGGAGTGCGGAGCCGGTGCTCGGGGCAGGGACAGCGCACGGAGTCCCGTGCCCCTCTCCCCTACCCCATGCCTAGGAGCCAGTCCTGCTGCTGGCCGCTTCCAGGGCGCTGTGTGGTGTCAGAACAGGTAGGAACTAGCCTGCCTTAACTGGGAAGCAGTGCCAACAGGACTTTTAACGGCCTGGTCGGCGGTGCTCACCAGAGCCGCCGTGACCCAGTGCTTTACATTCCGCGACCCAGTACTGGGTCGCAGCCCACAGTTTGAAAATCACTGTTCTAGTAGGTTCAGGGCTTGGTATGGAGTGTATAGGCACAACCCAAGAGTAGGATAATAGAGCTTTGTTACCATGTTTGGATTTTCAGTTCAGGATACTCCTTTTTCTTAACTATTCTTCTCTGTACTCTCAACCTGTATCCTTGGGAGATGTGATAGAATCTGACTGAGTCCCTCCTGGTTTCAACCTGTTTCTCCTTTTACATGCAAGTTTATTTTGTTTACAATATAAACTCTTCAGAACAGGGACACTGTCAAAATAGCTATGTACATGAACATTCTGAGACTGGGCTAACATCACCATAGCAGCAACAGCAGAAACCTTTTACAGCAAACACCCAGCTATAGCAGTAGAAGGGGGGAAAGAGAGACAGCCTGTGTTTTCTCACACCCCAGGACCTGGCATGTGGACCAAGTGGCCAATATACCTTTCTGGAGGCACTCATGGGAGAGGAAACATGCCAGACTCCCCCCTCCATAAATGCCTACCCAACAGCCCTAGCACATGGCCCAGCATCCCTTTCCAACCTCTCAGGGCACTACATGGGCCTGGAGTTCCTCACAACTCCTGGAGGAGAGTGTGGGGAGAGAGCTGGGCTACCCTATCCTCCATCTGCTCCCCAGAACCTACCCCCAAGACCTAGTACTTGGACCCAGTGGTCCTCCTTCCTCTGGAATAAATGCCTGCTCATGCTTCTAGTATGTAGTTAGTCCAGTAACTCAAGTGGTGAAGGTCTGTGGTTCAAATTGTGGTGCTGATGGCATTTATAACTGCTTGTTGCATGTAATTAAACTTGTTTTTACCTTTTTCCTACCCCCTCCCCACCAAACCCTAGGAAATAACATACCAAAAATTACATTAGAGGGATATTACTTAGGTTGCAAAGTCAAGCACTTGAAAGTTAGGAAATACTAGTTTTTTATGGTTGCCTACACAGCCTAAATCCAGCCCCCTTCTTCATATGCTTTAAGATAGTCTTTATGAAGTGATCACATACTTTTTTCTCATAAGACCCCTGCCTTATTCAGTGCACAGGATCAGACCTCCCAATAGTCTTGGGTTTCATGGGACCTAAGTTCACTCTAAGCTGCGCGGCCGCACAGCAGGCTATAAAGGACCGTGCAGGCATGCAGTCACAGGGGTGTGGGGAGAGGAGAGAGGTAGACGGGGAGGGGAGCAAGTTGGGGCGTGCAGGGCTGCCGCAGGGAGAGGTGCCGCTCCCCTGGCCCCAGAGCTCCTGCTGGTGGGGAGAAGCATCTCTCTCCAAGAGCTGCTGCCATTGGGGAGAGGGCTGGGGGGAGTCCTCTGGCCCCAGCCCTGGGGCAGCCTGCACCTCAAACTTCTCATCCCCGGCCCCACCCCACAGCAGGCACCCCTAGCTGGAGCCCTCACCCCTGCACCCAAACCCTCTGCCCCAGCCCTGAGCCCCCTCTTACACCCCAGAGCCCTCACCCCCAGCCAGAGCCCTCACCCCACCCCAACCCCCTGTCCTGGTCCTGAGCCCGTCCATGCACACTCTGAACCCCCCGGCCCCATCCCCACCACACGTCACCTCCATATTGGTGCACATAACAAAATTCATTCCACACATGGATATAAAAAATTAGAGGAAACATTGCATGGGACTGTCCTGCTTTGACCCCCAAACTCCCAGTCCTGGTTGAAATCGCTCTTGTCCCATAGGGTTGGCTGGGCTTGGCACCCCTCTCTGGTTTGGGCCATCTGATCCTCCATCTCCATCTACAGTGGGGCAGACAGGCCAAACCTGAGCGGTGCTGCAACCTCAAGCACCAGGGACCATAGGCACCAACTTCTGCTGGTGCCGATGGGTGCTCAACCCCGGCCCCGCCCTAACTCCACCCCAGCCCCGCCCCCATTCCAACCCCTTCCCCAAAGTTCCTGCCCCAACTCCGCCCCCTCCCTGCCACATTGGACTCCTTCCCCAAATCCCTGCCTCTTCCCCTCCTCCTCCTCTGAGCACGCCACATTCCCGCTCCTCTCCCTCCCTCCCACAGCTTGTTACGCCGTGAAACAGCTGTTTTGCTGCAGCAAGCGCTATGAGAAGAAGTGGGACGCGGCACGCTCAGGGGAGGAGGCGGAGGTGAGGTGAGCTGGGGTGGGGAATTTGGCTGCCGCTGGTGCAGAGCACCCACCAATTTTTCCCTGTGGGTACTCCAGCCCTGGAGCACCCATGGAGTCTGCGCCTATGCCAGGGACCAGGTCACAACACCAAGAGCAGGGAGCCTAGCACAGGCAGCCCCTTGGGGCAGGAACCATTGCTGCAGCGTGAATGCAGGTCAGGGTCACTCTGCAACACACACCCTGACCCCTCCTCTCCTTCCCCCCGGGGCAGCACCAGTTCTATGTTAGCCATTTCAACTGTTGGGAGGTACGCGAGGTGGAAGCAGAATTAAGTCTACATAAGCATTCATAAATCTGGCATTTCCTAACTTTTGAGTGCTTAACTGCAATGTAAATAATATTCCTTTAATGTTGGGGATCTTTAGTTTAATTCTTTTAGTACCAAAAGTAAATGTTCCTCAGTTTACTGTTTTACCAATTTTGTCTATGCTTTGAGACTTACCGATTTCAGATTATGATTTGAGGCTTTTGTGCCTTACACTTAAACCTTTTGGTAGCTGATTTATCAGTGATCTGGAAACATGCATTCAGGGTTGGGATTACGGTGCCAGAACTATGAGGAGCCCAGATCAATACAATTTAAGTCTGTCTTCCCCTGAAACTGACCTTTAGGGATGTAGTGGAAAGTAGTGCTACTGTTAAGTATACACTTTTGCTGTGTCTGGCTCCTAATTCAGACTGAAATGAATAGGTGTAAAGAGCAGAGATGCTAAGGGAAACAACTGAGTTTGCTGGAGACTTGAATCCTGAATCTGATCCAGGGCTCCTCCCTGTATTTTTTTTTTTTTAAATACATGCATTGATAAGCATTTTAATATCCTGGAAATAAGCAAGTCTTCTCTTTCTTCTTTTCCTTTAAATTAAGTGTGTGTGTGTGTAATTCAGATGAACAACAACAAACAAGATTTCAAACCCTTTTTCTTCTGTTTTCTTGAAGATTAGGGATAATTTTTATAACAAGTGCAGATTCCAATCAGTGTCTCATTTTTTTGCCCTTTCTTTTCCTTCTTTGTTTTCCTCAGGAGGAAAAAAACGGCCAGAAGGCATCGGAGGCCAAGGAGGTGAAACTATATGCCCAAGTTCCTCCTGTAGAGAAGATGGATGCATCTCTGTCCACACTTGTTAACTGCGAGTAAGTTCTGTTAAACAAACAAACAAACCTGGAAATAGTCCATTTTTAATCATTGCTTCTGTTTTTTTGAAGTCTAGGTTTTCTCTCCCCCTACATCTACCTCTAGATGTGAGCAAAATATCTCTTCAGTCCAACGCCACTCCTTTCTCCTAAGCTCTGTTCTTTCTCCCATAGAAACATACTGATGCTCTTCTGCTTAGTAATATCATTGCCACTTACTTGAGAAGACAGAACTTAGTTCCCTCAGACATTAACGCAAACTCAGTGTTAATACCAGTCCATTGAATGGCTGGTAGACGGCATTGAAGTGAATAATTTCTGTCCCATGTCTGGAGTCCACCAGGCTGTGGACGAGCATGTGGTCCCTTTAGAGACTCCTGCACTGTTGTGGCTGCGTAACCTCTTTGTGTGAAATTGTGAGCCGAAGTCTACACCACCACATCCAGATGCTCAGGCCTTCTCTAGGAACTGCTGTTCAGAAATAAAAGTCTCGAGGTTCAATCTCATATGGTAATAGTACCGAAATTCATTTGCTGCAGTATTACTTTCTTAACAGCATAATGACTGACTGGTCCTGAGGTCCTGGGTCTCCACAGGACTAGAAATCCTAGTATTAGGGCCCAGAGCATCCATGACAGCTCATAGTGCTACTGTTCCTGGCATTGCTCTTGACCAAAATATCTCCAAGAGAAACACTGTAATGTTAGCTCCATCTGAATGAGGAAAGAGGAGGACAAAATAGAGCTAATTGGTAGTGTCAGAAAGAAAAGTTTGGGAAATATTGTAACCTGTCTTTGGTTTGAGCCAGGCACACAAAGGAGGATGCCACACATATGTTATAAAATTGGTGGTGGAATCCCAAAAAAGTGAAATTTAAATCTTACAGAGATGCGTGATTTGAGGAGAACAGGACTGTGCATGTATCCAGAGGTTTACTACATAATAAGAGAAGAGTAAAATGTGATTTCATTCTAACAAAATGTTATTTGTAAGAGGGCCGCCTTCTGATTCAGTGATTCCTGTTGCACTGTTAATATAAGCTGTTAATTATTCTTGCTTTTAAAGGAAGTTGTCTCTGTCTACAAACTGCATTGAAAAAATCGCCAACCTGAACGGCCTAAGTAAGTGATATGTCAATGACTGATTGTGTTTATATTCCAGCTGCTTGGATTAGATATGTTCCATAGCATGTGACACATGGCCAACTATTGACATCCTGTTCTGATATCACCTTCCATTCCCCCTCTTCCAAAAAAAATAAATAAATAAAGGGGACTCACCAGGAAGGTGGAAGACTTTGATTCCAGTCCCCATTTCACAAGAAGCAAAATGGGGATTTGAACCTACATCTTCGTTGAGTGCTTTAACCAATGGGCCATTGGCTATAAGGAGGTACTGTTGCCTCCATTTTCCTTAAGAAAGTGCTGACCTGGCTGAGGCAACTAACTCTATGAGAGAGTTCAGGACTGTAAATTCTGAGTGGTGGGGAGATGCCTCCCTCCAGCCTGGACTTATGTGCCTAGCTCCCTTTGAGGGGTGAGGCTTAGGCCAGGTTGAATCATTTAATTGTGTTTTATTTAATGTCATTGGGGAAAATCTTGCTTCCTACAAAGTCTGGGATTTCTGAGTACAAGAGTATTTAAGGAGTAATATTTTCCCCAATTGGACATCATTTCAGGTAACATCAGTTCACCAATTTTATATTTTAAGGTTTATAATAACTGAACAGATACTCAAAAGGCCAATGTTACGTGCTTTTGGAAAAGTATCCATAGTTTCTAATCATGGTTCAAAGAACATGAGGATAATTTGGCTAGATCAGAGGTAGGCAACCTATGGCACGTGTGCCGAAGGCGGCATGTGAGCTGATTTTCAGTGGCACTCACACTGCCCAGGTCCTGGCCACCCATCTGGGGAGCTCTGCATTTTAATTTAATTTTAAATGAAGCTTCTTAAACATTTTTAAAACCTTATTTACTTTACATACAACAATAGTTATATATTATAGACTTATAGAAAGATACCTTCTAAAAACGTTAAAATGTATTACTGGCATGCGAAACTTTAAATTAGAGTGAATAAATGAAGACTCGGCACACCACTTCTGAAAGGTTGCCGACCCCTGGGCTAGATCAAGAGTCTTTTTCCAGGGGATGGGGAGTTTGGGAAATTCAAGGTAACATGGTTCCAATAGGCTTCAGGTTTACTGTATTTTGAGTGGCATTTACTTTTTCCCTTCCAAAGACGTCACCTAACTGTCTTTTGACATTACACCCTATCGTATTCTTCACACAAGAAAGTAATGTGTCCAGGACTTGCACAGATCCTGGGATTTCATTAAGAATTCCAATTACACTTGAATTTCTTCATGAATGTCCATCTATTTCCCCTTCTCTTCTACCTCCTGTATATAGGTCTTCTGTGATCACAACCTTCCTTTAATTACAGGTGTGACGGGCCAGGACAGGTCACTGTTGACCAACCCAAAGCCCATCCCAGCCACTCTAAACAGCTGATGTGCTTTCTCTGCAGCACCCATTGGTTCTTGAGTGGAATATTCATTTGCTTCATCATTAAATAGTACATACTGTATTTTTCATCATTGTGCAAACAGGAGAAAAACAAGATCATTAGGTAATTAATGCCTAGTTCAAATGCACACGGTGAGAAAGGGCTTGAAATAGCCATGGAAACTACTGATTAGAGATTCATCTAACTAGACATTATAGAATGATTTTGTGCATGCATATATCTGGAAGAACAGCTGGAAATGAAGTTTCACAAAAAAGAGTCTTTGTGATAGCTTCAGATGTTCGGGCACATCACAAGAACAATTTGTAGCTGAACAGGTATAGGCAATTTGAAAATAAATCTCATCAGTGTGTCTGTATTGCTACTAGAATCTCACGGGCCAAAATAGTTGACCTCTTTCTAATCAGACACTGGTTGCTATAAAGTAACAGCAGGTATTGCCTCCTATTCAGGAATTGAGTCTGCATCCTTAGAAAGATCAGGACCAAAAATTTAATCTTGCTTCATGCACATGAGCACTAGAACGGCAGCCTGTTTTGCCTGTTCACATCCCTACCTGGACTGGATGTGAACAGGCAGCCTACAGATGAAAAACTTTCTAATACCCATACTTGAGCCATCAACTCCACCCATTCATTACAATCTATATATAGAACAGTATGTAGTTTGCTTCTGATATGTCATTCTTCCTTAATATAGCCTGTTCAGAATATAAACCTCTCTTGTCTGTGGTATGCAGTATGTTGTCAGATTTCCAACAGCTCTTTACATTTTAAGCACCAGTCATTTGTTAATAAGAAGCTCTTCTCCCTCCATTGCAGAAAACTTGCGGATTCTTTCATTGGGGAGAAACAACATAAAGAACCTGAATGGGCTGGTACGTCCCTTTTTGGAGTTTACATTTATTAAAATTAGCAATGAAGTGCTACATAATTCTTGCATCAAGGCATAGGGGAAGAGTGTTTTACCTACCCTTGCATCTCTAGTCACATAATTCAACCTTAGTGCCTAACAATTTATTTTGTTTTCTTCTGCTGCCATCTTTGCACCTTCCTACATGTTGCTCATGATGCTTGGAGCAGTCTCCCATTTCCCTTGTGCCAGTCAACCACCCTCTCTTCACTGAAATCTCTCCTTCAAATGCCCTCCCTCTTTACAGACTTTAAATGCTAATCCACCAAATAAAACATTTAAATCCCCCAATAAGCTTAAGAGGAACATTTTTCTTTTTAAATATGCATTATCTGCTACCCTTATTGTCTCACTCAGCCAACTTTCCCAGAATCTTTTGCTATTGCTTTTGTTGTTTTTCTAACCTGGGATATGATCTTGTAAGGCCTTCCACACACAATTCCCATAACATGAGATTCTGCACACAAGAGTGAGCTCTTAGATTGTAAGATCCATTGGTAAAAAATGCAGATTCTCTATCTATGTAAAGCACCATAAACTCCAGTTTCAGAGTAGCAGCCGTGTTAGTCTGTATCCGCAAAAAGAACAGGAGTACTTGTGGCACCTTAGAGACTAACCAATTTATTAGAGCATAAGCTTTCGTGGACTACAGCCCACTTCTTCGGTGGGCTGTAGTCCACGAAAGCTTATGCTCTAATAAATTGGTTAGTCTCTAAGGTGCCACAAGTACTCCTGTTCTTTTTATAAACTCCAGTGGCATTATATGAATTATAACTTCTACTCCCTTTGCTTATATGAATCTCATCTCTCGCCAGAAGGTGCTTTTGGTATTGTGGTCAATCACTGCACACATTGGCCTGCCTATAAACCACATTGTGACTTTCTACCCATCAGAAGGGTGATTGGCACACTGAACAATGGGATAAAAGGCATGTGGCAAAGAGGCAAGGGTAGAAATATATATAACAAGGCAAAGATCTAGAGGAGAAGAAGCAGATCAGGGTCAATTTTATTACCTTTCTGTTAAGATGTCTGTATAATTAAAACCAAAGAAATAAAGGAAAGAGTTTGTTCTTCAAGAGCTTCTGTGCATTCCTGCTTGCAGGATATGGCATTTCCAGGCAGTTCCTCCACTCAACACCAGGGCTGCTGTATCCCACAGGTGTGAATGCACAGCGGCGACTCTGAAGGAACAACAGTTATGGTTGTTTCTTTCTTCTCTTGCTGGAGGATTGCTGAGGATAGAAAGTGAAATTTGAAACCTGCAGATATAAGCATGCACTTGTCTGAAACTATGCAATCCCTTATATTACATACTAAACCCTCTAAAACAATTGATGAACTGCAGTCGTCTAGCACTGTAGAACTCACGGCATGCAGCTAAAATAACTCCTTTCTCTCCATATGCCTTGAGTAGAACTCTGCTCAGATGTTCAATATATCTTGCTCGTGTCTTAATTTATTTTTCTAAACAAGCTGAGAGATGTATTTCAAAACTTGGGATTTTCTTTCCTTGAAGTTTTGTCATCCAGAATTAGGAACCTGCTTAAAAGAAAACAAGGAATATTGAAAGATATGGTTCTGTTTGTTGTGTGACATAGCATCTGGAGGGGAGAAAGGGAGCAGAGATAATCTGGGAAATATAGGAAGACTTACTCTCACTTTTCTGAGAGGTGTTATCATTTTCCAGGAGGCAGTTGGAGATACATTAGAGGAACTGTGGATCTCATACAATTTAATTGAGAAGCTGAAGGGCATCCATGTCATGAAGAAGCTGAAGATTCTCTATATGTCCAATAATTTGGTGAAAGATTGGGGTAAGCCTAGGCTCCTAGTTTCTCTTCTGAAGTTTCTTAAGTATGGTGAGTGTGCATCAGCTGAGACAGCTTGGGTCAAAGTGAGGAAACTGGCTCCTAAGGTTCTGAGTGGGCAAGTTTAGCATGGAGACTGCAGAGATGAACAAGCTGTTCAGATTGCCTGCTCATACCAGAGAATGTAAAAAATAGTGAGAAAGTCTGTTTATTCAACTTCTGTGTCATGTGGGGTTTGTTCTTTGAACTATGTATCTGACTCATTGCTTTTATCATCTTATCACCTGCATTCTTCATCCAGGTACCCAATTCGTACCCAATATATCCATATCCTTCCTCACCTAAAAACATCCTGGCTGTATCTGTGCAGGTATTGAAAGGCAGCCTTGGTGCAGATGTGCTTTTTGTGTTCCACAGTCTATTTCTAACATCTTCTTTTGTGATTGCAGCAGAGTTTGTGAGACTGGCGGACTTGCCATTACTGGAGGATCTGGTGTTTGTGGGCAATCCACTGGAAGAGAAATACTCTGCCGATCAGCAGAGCAGCTGGGTTGAGGAAGCAACCAAACGAGTGCCTAGGCTGAAAAAACTAGATGGTGAGCTTTAAGCAGCAGCTGGGTGGCATTTATTATACAAGATCTTTTGCTTAGTGTAATGAGAACAGTAGGGTATTGGCTCAGCACCTCAAAAGTACAACTGTGAGATCTGGAGGAGGGTGGGACCCAACTCAATGAGCAGCATTCTTCCTTTCAACACTTACTCTATTATGTGTTCACCTCTGCACAAGCAAAATTGTTCAGCCATAGCCTCAACTTCTTCTGAGAGTGGATTTTCAAGTGTTTGAAAGAGGGTGAGTGCTATGGAGCTCCTCTGAATTGGCTTCAGCCTTCAAAGTGACTTCATTTACAACAAAGCCTATTTCAAATTGGACCTGTCACTTTGCATCATTAGTGCTTCAGAGAGGGTCTTGCTCTGATGTGTTGAACTAGTATCCAGTCAAAGTACTCATAACAGCAAAATTTAGAGGTGAACTGAAATGTGTTTTGATTTTTTGATAGATAATATTCGTTAAGATTTGAAATCTCTTGTGGAATTCACATGTTGACTTAATGATGAGACCCCAGTAATATAAGTGGATTTATCTCCTAACACCCATATTCAGGATTCTGAATATTCCCACAAGAGATGGTGAGAGGGAAAACACCTAGATCGTAGCAATGCGGGATGTTCTTTACCTTGATTCTAGGGCTAGGGATGTCATCAGCTCTTTCAGGGGAGACCCAGAATTCCAAGCTCTTGTCCTGGCAGGTAATAAAAGGGGAAATGATTTTCAAATATTGTGTTTTGTTTTTAAGCTTATTTAAAATTTTATGTTAATGGCTGATGATCATAAATCTTTCTGGTATTTATTTAAAAAGCAGCTCACTTCTCCTTTAAGGCAAATCTAAAGAGCTTCTCTGTTTGAATGGCTTCTAAAGGATGGAGAGTAGTTTGGATAATAGTGGACAGCAAGTGGGAGAAGTGGGCAGGGTGGGTAGCAGCTGGGAAGTGAGTGGTGAAAGCAGCAGTAGGAGAGGCAGGCAGGCAAATGAGTGAAGAATACAGTATCAGTGTTGGGAGCAGAGGATGAGAAGTCAGAGCCTGAATTATTGAAGAGGTGGGAGGAAAGAGGACACTGAGACATGGCCAGAGAGAAATGTTGATATGAAGGATGAGCTGGAGCAACAGGTGCTGTGTGAGAAGATTAGACAGCTGAATAGAGAAGCTGGTATGAGGCATGTATTTGTATGATCAAAGGGGTAACCCTTGTTTACATAACGACACCAGTGCACTGTTAGAGTGGCACACACCAAGATTTAAGAGTTAATCTGTGTTCCTCGTACCCTGTCAGCACGAGATCATGTACCTCCAAGAAGAAGGTGTGCAGCTCTCCTCTTGGGGTGGCTGCATTGTGGTGTCTCACCACTAACACTGTGCTTTCTCCAATGACCCAGTTGGGCAGAACGCTGACCCACTCATTATTGGTAGGCCATGCTTTAATATACTGTAGTCCCTGCTACCCAAGAAATGGGAGCAACAGCATAGAAGAGAGCTCTTAAGCTAAGGCCTGGGGTAGTGAAGGGAGAACCAACAGTTCGAATCAGGAAGGGAGGGGGATATTCAGACACATAGGAAGCTTGATTCGTTGTCTTCAGTTAAAAAGCAGTGGCAAAAGGCTGTTTTGCTGGTGGCGGCTTAAACTTGTTCTTGCTTCTCCTCTGCACTCCTAGTTGACTAGCATTAGTAGTGGGTACTGCATCAGTGAGTCTTAGCAGACATTTTCTCTCTCTGTTTTAGGTGTCCCGGTTATTAAACAAGAAGAAGGTGAAGAAGGAGAAAACTAACACAACTCTTTCTTGTGTGGTATTATATTATTTAAGTTTCTTCAGAGCAATTCAGCACACAAAACTTTTGTATAAATGTTTGTTTCAAAGAAAATCTATGGACAAATTTTTTTTTTAACTAACTCATCTCCATACTCTCCTTTCCTCACCCAAAGAGTTAATTACCAAAACATGGGGACACTAACTTTGTACATTTCATGTGCTCTTCTGTGAGGACTATTGAAAGTGAGATTGTCTGTCTGATTAATGTAATGAGAGACCTTAACTAAAACTACATACTGATTTTTATCCCAATTAGTGATGATTGTAGATCTGTCTTTCTGGTTATGATAGAACCGTTTTTCTTGTTAACTGTGCAGCTGAACTTTTTTTTTTTTTTTTAAATCATTTGAAACAGAGAAACAGAACAACAGTGTTTTGTTTTACACACTCTTTGCAGGCTAGGCTTTTTGTTATTTTTTAATACTGTCACAGGTAGAAACAGTTACTAACTGTAACTGGTTCTTCGAGATGTGATGCAGATGTGTGTGCGCACTCAGCGCGGAGTCTTTTGCCTAGCAGTACCTGTAGAGGGACAGCATTTGCGTCTTGTGGCTGTGGGCCCTCCCCATGCTATATGAGGCGGAGCCATCCCGACCCCCCTCAGTTCCTTCGCACCAAAAGCCTATGAGAGGAGACTCCGATGCAGAGGGAATAGAGGGTGGGTCGTAGAATACACGCCTGCATTACATCTCGAAGAACCACACTTACAGTAAGTAATCATTTCTTCTTCTTCAAATGGATGCAGACATGTATTCTGCTTTGGTGACTTCTAAGCAAGCACCCCAATCTGGAACCAGGGCTTGGAGTCTACTGCAGTAGGGATTGTTTTTAAATCTTCCACCCTTCTGAGGCCTTTGTTCCCTTTGGAAGATGCAGTAGTAGCATAATGGCCCATAAATGTATGTGTGGACAACCACGTGGCCACCCTGCAAATGTCCACTATGGAAATGTCACTGAGGAATGCTATGGACAGCACTTGCACCTTCATGGAGTGAGCCCGTATCCACGGAGGAGGTGTAGCCGAAGCTATCTCATACTCAGTCTTGATACAGCATGTTATCCATCTAGAGATGGTCTGTGTTGAGACCACTTGCCCCTTCATGAAGGCTGCATGTGACATGAACAGGCAAGGTGAAGTATGAACCGGTGGTCCTGTCGAGATAAAAGGCTAGACATCGCCTGACATCCAGAGAATGGAGATGCAGTTCTTCTGGGGAAGAGTGCGACTTAGGAAAAAACACAGACAGTGAGAAGGAACTGAAGGGGGTTGGGCAGTGCCACCTCATATAGTCAGGGGAGGGGCCACGGTCACAAGGTGCATACGCTGTCCCTCTACAAGTACTGCTCAGCAGAAGTCTGTGGTCCAGCGTGCTAGGCACACACACACCGAAGTGGAATACACGTCTGCATTTACTCAAAGAAGAATCACTACTCCTCAACACTTCAAGAATGTGTGAGGCTGTCTTTTCTGCCCTTCTGAGCTCTGCCAGTTATCTGTAGTTTGGTAGGCCCAGTAATTGTCATGGGCTCATGTTAGAAAAGGCAGTGAATGGTCTAATGATCTCCTGTCATCATTAGCAATGGCACGTATAACTGATCATCTTGAACTGCACTGGAACTCAAAACTTCATTACTCAGAAGGCCACAACTACCTTTTGATATATTTGTTTTTAAATGAAGCAATGGAAACTCTTTGCATAGTTTTTGGTGGAATTTAAGTACTTATTGTTTTTTTCTTTACATTGTTATAAGAAATTAGGCACTTTAGATTTGAATACATAGACTTTTACTAGCCAATAGCTGACTTGTGGTACTAGCCGGAGCATGACTTTTTTTTTAGCTGACTGATTAATGTAGTCCTTCACAGCTCTGGAATATTCTACTAAACTAAGGAGGTTGATAGCTGTTCAGAAACAAACAAATGTACAAAAGACCTGGACTTGAAGGTATTTTTATAAGCTTTGATGGGGTGGTATGCATTTGTTTCTAAAGCACAGATGTAGGCAGCTGAATGAAAGGTTTAGGTAGCTGCTGGGGAAAGGACAGAAGAGATTAGAAGTAGGAATTGGAAAATAAATATTGATAAAGAGCTAAATTGCTTTGCCACATGGTGACATCTTAGTGAAGTCCCCAGATGTGACAAGTAAATCCTTTTTAAATGAAATGATGATTAGAGAAAGCACCATTGACCCCTAGAAAATGCATAAAATGACCTAAACAGGCCTTTTATCAGCTCAGATTGCTAAAGTTCTGGGTTTACTTTCCTATTCCTGGTACCAATTCAGTTTAATCAAATTAAAATGGCAGCAATGAGCATATTGCTGTATGAGGAGCAGAATGAGTGTGGGAGAGAAGTAGAACTTCACTCGTAATTTGTCTTGTGTTTCTAAAGCTGAAGCTGTGGTTGGATTTTTGGAATCCATGCTCAAAGGTAGGAAAGTGGTGATGCAGTTGGCCCCAGGCAACAGCAGTATTCAGCTCCTGTTATGGTAGGCAGTACCATTACTTTCCCCCAGTCTAACTCGGGTAGAGTTCCAGCTCTGACAATCAATTTCTAAGGCCTTGGCTACACTTACCCGCTAGTTCGACAGCTGGAAATCGAACTTCTGGGTTCGACTTATCGCGTCTAGTCTGGACGCGATAAGTCGAACCCGGAAGTGCTCGCCGTCGACTGCGGTACTCCAGCTCGCCGAGAGGAGTACCGCGGAGTCGACGGGGGAGCCTGCCTGCCGCGTGTGGACCAAGGTAAGTTCGAACTAATTCGAACTAAGGTACTTCGAACTTCAGCTACGTTATTCACGTAGCTGAAGTTGCGTACCTTAGTTCGAATTAGGGGGGTAGTGTAGACCTGGCCTAAGGGACCAGTGTGAAGTAGAAGACTACAGGCAAAGTAATTCAATGCTATTAACTTATTTATAGCTACTCTGTACATTCCCACAGGAATATGTATGCCATATATGCCCAGTAATTGCCCAGTCATTGCAGGTAAGACTCAAATCTAATTTTAGGGTCTTTTCTTCCTTTTTAATGAACAGATGCAGAGAGTCCTCTGCCTTTGACAGTCTTCACCTAAGATAAAACTTTTCCAGACAGCCTGCTGTGCTGCCTTGAATGCAGTCTGACTCTATTCTCAGTGGTCCTGTTGGTCATCTTATAGCCAACTTGCCATTCAAAAGTAATTTTCTAGGATTGCAGTCTCTCCTGGTGATCAGGACAAGACAGTAGTGGCCATAGACAATACTGTTGGGAGATGGGTAAAGTTGGGAACTTTGTAGACAGCTAACTGTTGTTACCAGGCTTGTCATTTTGATCCCTTTCAGCACTAAATTCATTGAGAGTTAGTAATTAACAATTCTTTGGACAGGAGGTGGCTTTACACATTATTTTTAAACCCTACATTGATGATATACTCAGCCTCTGCTGCCGTCAACTCTTGTGTACAAGAACAGTAGGCTAGATTTGTGCCCTTGAATACTATAGTTAAAATATTAGCATTTCTTGGTGCAAGCCAAAGCCTGGGTGAGTATGAAACGTGACTAAATACTGCTAGCAAATGGAATTGCCAAGTAGGAACAGTCCTCTTCACATATTTTACAAACTCCTATGGAGGGTTGAGGAGGATTTTCAAAGTAATCTCTTAAGGAAAGCATCAGTCAGGTGGGACCTACTTTAGAATTGATTCACTCCTAGTTGCTGAAATGAATTCCCTTCAAAAGTCTTGGTGTCCAGGTTTCCTAAAGTAACACATTCTCAAGCTGTTTGCACATGTGTAGCTTCAGGGCTAGTTGTAGGAGGTGGTTAACTGTAGTTTCTGTAATTCCTTTAGAGCGCTGCGTAGCACTTCCAGTTTGGGTTGTTTGCAGCAGAGCCATGACCAGAGCACAGCTAGCAAAAGTGACTCTGTTAGAGAAGTATGCCCTCAGGCACACTGAGCTTTGAGGCTGCCTCTGGCATATTCATGTAATGCTATTGCCCTCTGCTTTTCTTCTCCTTCTACCAATAGTGCATTCTCTGGCACTAGGTGGGAAGGAAGGGGTTAAGGAGGGGGGGAAAGCAACTCCGAACAGTTGACAATAGCTCTAATACACATTTGAGAAGAGTATGCTATCATGTAGCCTGTGAGTATGGCTAGCCTCAGAACAGTGGGCACAGAAGTAGCCATTTAGCTTTGTCATTTTAGTTAAGCATTCACCAATGGTATTAAACTAGCTATAACCTCTTAGTCCTTTTTTGTGGATGAAGGGCGGGTATGAAAAACACTTTCCGATGCTACCCACAGTCCTGCTGGTTGATTTATCTCCATGTAGAGTCATTGTAGTGTGCAAGTACACAGGCAGCATTTCCCAAGTCAGCGTCAACATTTGAGAACAGACTAGAAAGGTGCAGGAGAGGGGATTAGCACAAAACAGCAATATATTGAAAAGATTTGCAGGATAATCCAGGGTGATGGTTACAGAACAAAGTGCAATTCCTGCCGCCTCTGTCTTAAATATTAACAGTATCTGTACAGCGAAGTCCAAGAGCAGCTCTTACAACCATTAAGGAATTGGTAGAATTGTGCTGGCCTTTTTGTGCTGCTGCTTGTGAATACAATTAAAATTCACCATTAATGGGGTTAGGCAGCCAATCTCATTGACATTAAAGTACATTTTATAACACAAAATGTATCCTGTAATAAATGTGAAATGGTAATTTAGGTGCAGTGGGGACAGAAGGGGGAGTAACATCCTTTCTGATAAGACAAGAACTGAAATATCAGACTTATTTGAGAGTATTTGCTAAGGAATGCACCAAATGGGTTTCCTTTACTGTCAGCTGAAAAAGCTTTTTATCAAAATCAGATTTTTTTCCCCTAACAGTTGGCAGGAAAGCCCAGCTAAAGTCTTGCCTTGCCTAATGTATTATGCTTACTCTTATGAACAAATCAAACTTTACATTTGCAAAATAAAGTGAAGGGGGTTGATTTTTTTTAAAAGAAGATTTGCACTTTAAAAATTATGCACTGGATGTTGGTGGAAAGTATGGCAGATATGTAGCCGTAAGGAGTGGGGCCTACCAGTTAGGAGCCTAAGTACCTTTCAGGATCTGGGCCTAGCAGAGCAGGTTGTTGAAAGAATTTCCTTACTCTCTGATCTTCCATGTCTCACCACATCTGTTATGATACCTAGCACCTAGTGATTTGATCATGGGTGAAAGGAGCACCCATGTAAAATTCTCAAGCCACATGGAATCCTGCTTTCCCCCACAAACATAGTGTGGTCTCTCCCCACACTTCCCCCTTTTTTTTCCTTCTTGTAGAAATTTGCTACATTAAAGCGGAGTGTCAGTAAATGGATGGGTGTTTCCATGCTTGCCAACATATTGTCAGTCTCCAAGCAGCCAATCCATTCAGTAATTACACTGAAAACTGTTGCTAGAATGTGAGAAGGGAACTTAAAGCCAGCAGTGCTGAGTCTGTGTGTGGCTCACTCAGGTTACATGAGGGGTACTCGTGACTAGCCCAAGCTGCTGCACATGCCAGCACAGCCACACTGCTATTTTTAGCATGCTAGCGTGAGCTAAGGTAGCACTGCTGCCTAGGTTGCACTGGGAAGCATACACCCAGCTGCAATGCAGACATGAGAAGTCTCCACTTCTAGAACAAACTCCAAGTGGGAGAGCAGTTTTAACACCTAGTTTGTTGGTAATCTTTTATATACAAGTAATTTTGTAGCATGACCAAAATGTTAAACTTGCTGTGTATTAAGTTATTTAGGCCTAAATTCTAAATGTTACTTTGTGAAGTGTGTTCATAAATAGTAATAAATGTTATTTTATAAAGAAAAAGTGCCTCCCTGTTGTGTGTGATGATGAGCAATAGTTTGGCTTAAGGACAATTTATAGAACCTTATATCTTATCCTCCATTTTTGTTCACATCCCTGTCCTAGCTTTACAACATAAGGCTTTAGTGAAATGGTCTTACTCTTAATCCTCTTTATCCCTTTACCTTTTGTAATAGAAAATGTGACTTCAGCCCAGTCCCACTAACTCATCACCACTTCCCCTGTCACAGAAAAATCCTCTTTTTAATATTCTGAAACTATTATAAAATGGTCTGGAAAGCTTACAGAGCCTTGGTGTATTTATTTAAGTTTATACTGCCTGAGTGGCTCTTGCAAAGCCAAACTTTTTACTCATCCATTACCTCAAATTTCCTTCTAAGGCCTTGTCTACATTAGAAAAGGTTTGCTAGGATAGCTATGGCAATAAATTGCCCTACTGAGAACACAACTTATACCAGTGCCCGGAATGAACTAAGCCCTACTAGCAAACGCATGTTTTTGCCAGTATAACTCATCCTAAACCATGGGCATTGATGGTATAAAAATGTCATTAACTAATATTACTAGATTGACAACATTTTTAAGCACAGTCCTGGCTTAGTAACCAACCCTAAGTATGGAAAAATACACAAATTAGGTGGGGAAAAGAGTGGGAATGGTTGATTTAACCAGTTGCTTCCTTTTCTTAAAGGAAGTGGGTCCCATTTTGAGACTTCAAAATTTGATCTCTGTGACCCTTTGTAATGGTCCAAAGTTAGCAAAATGAAAAATCTGCATGGTTTAACCATTTCAGGGCTACGCAGTCTCCTTTTCAAGGCCAACACTGGACCCATTCTAATGTAGGTTAAATTTTGACAAATGTCCCTCAGACTTTGATTATATTGTTAAAAAGCCACAGTATTTAAGTAAGCACTTTGTTTTGCGATCAATAGCAATTCTGCTCCCTCTAAAACAACAGTTAAACAAAATACCACGTGCTTCTTTAACCACTGACCTTGATTAGAAGCGTCCCTCATTTAGGCCCCATCTACATTGGAGCTGGAGAGCCGTGTTTAAGCTATGTATTAGATAAACCTTCTTTTAACACAGCTTGGCCATCTGCCATGGAATAAAGGTTTAAGTGGCTACACATTTACTATATAAGGGGAAAGTAATTTAACTATGTGAGGCACCCTTGTTTACTCATCATTTATTTATTTATTAGATGCCAGCAAGACACTGACTGTATAAAATTTTAGTGATGCACCTGTTTTGGTTACGAATCCAGGCACTTAGGTGTTTATATAGTGCTCATTGTCACTGCATCTAACTACAGTAACTAAAGACTATTTTTTAAGCCCCAGGAATTATTATATTTATTAGGCATCACAGCTAAGACACCACCAGCTATAGGCAAAGCTGTGCTGGTTCATCAAGTAAACAAGATCAAACTCCTTCAAAGAGACATAATGATGTAATTTCTGGATAAAAACACGTGTTTATTTCCATGTGCTTATTTGCCAAAATGGAAGAGTTAAAAAAAACAAACCCAAACCTGACACGAATGTAAACAAGCAAATTATGGAGCAGTATGTAGTTTGCAGCTGGAATAACTGGGTACTTCTGCATCCTGTGCACTCAAGCATCAAACATGGGAGATGTATTACTGCTAGCTCTAGGACTGCTGGAGGAAGTTATTCTAGCATGTTTTTTCCAATGCTACCAATTTACTGATCTTTCCTGGATTTCACGCTTCAGACACCTGTCACTGAAATGGAGGAGTCAAGCCACCACCATTTCATCTCCCCTAGCACTTGGCACGTAGCTGTGGTTTTAGGAGCTTGTAATGCCAGAAGTAGAATCCTATCACTTATTTACATCTTGGGAGTTGACCTGGAACCACTTTTCATGGGCTTCTGTAACTGTGCAGTAGGCTTTCTAGTTTGCATACATAAACACCAGAATTGGCATCTCTGAAAAGGGTGGGCAAGAACAGCAAACTCCTAGGACCAGTGCGGTGTTAACCAGATAGAGAATCTGAAACCGATTTGGTCCTTCTCTCCTATGCTGGGAGGGTGTTCAGTCTGTCCTGAAGAACTGCATTTTGAATTGTTTTACTGCAACCCTTCTGGCTGCTTCAGGAGCAGTACTGTAGACAAAATTCTCACTGTTAATTGCTTTCCTGGATATGACGAAGTTGCTGCAGGTCAATATGTTGTCTTGGGAAGAGGGTATATAGAGAAAAATGGAGACAGACTCTTGAGGATTCCTTGGGGTGACTGGGACTCGCAGGAGCTATTGTGAATTTTTGGATCACTGATCATACAAGGCAAAGGAGACTGATAACATGAACCAGAACTGTTGTCTGTGTGTTACATGGACCACATTTAAGGATGCTTCAGACACCATAACAGCTGAGATACAGCCCTTTCCACCTTCTATCTTAAAATGCTCAACCAAAACAACAGAAACTTCAGCTATAAAACTTATTTTTAAACCTTATTTAATAAAAGGTTTAAAAAGTTACAGAGGGACATTAAGTAAATAAGTTACATGGGTACATTACATCACATCAGCAAGATTTCCTTTAGTGTATTAATATTTTATAAAAAGAGCACAAAAAATAAATTCAGTCTGGTCTATCACAACTGTACAGCAAAAAAAGGTAAATATTTTATATAGATATGTACACTATTTTAATATGTAACAGTCTTTTAAAAGGTGCCCTAAGCAGCAAACACACAAAAAGGCAGTGTCTGCTCATTTGTTAAAATAAAAGTAATATACTTTTTATAATAAAGCATTTATACAGTAATTACAAAGGCTGAGACTGTTCCTGTACAGTACAGAACAAAATAGGGTAAAACGCACACAAAAAAGCTATTTGTATCAAATCTAAGCTACAAAGGGAAAAGAATACACTTTGAGAAGCTGGCGAACATGGAAAGAGGTTTTTAAAAATATGCAATTACATTTTATAAAAATATATGCCTTCTCCCAAACTTAAGGAGCTGGGATTTTCCAGGCTCAGCTGTTGATGGAATCCCCTGTTCGAGTAAGAATTTTTTTTTTTTTTTTTTTTTTTTTGGACAGCTGGGGATTAGAATTTTGTATTTCTCCCAACAACTGACACAGGAAAGAATGCGGGTGAATGAAGCAGCTGAACCCAAATGGAAAATTTACAAAAACACACTTCTCATACAAAACAAAGCTGGCAGTACAGACACTGCTTCCTAATCTCTGACAAATTTAATAAACTTCAAAAGTGTACATTGGAGGAGAATACGGTTTGTGTTGGCATGTTAGGGGAAAGAGTGCATGGGAAAATGTTCTAGCTTTTAACTGACAGCAGTAATCAGTAAATTACAGAGCTTTGCTTAGAAGACACTATCCTGGGGCTAGAACATTGTCATAATATCAAGTTCTCCTGTTGTAGACAAATACTGAAAGGAAACAAAGATATTTATGGACATAATCCCCACAATATTTATTAATATTAAAAGCAGGAGACTTTTATATCATTATGATTTTCTAGACCAGTGACTGGTAGAATGGGCACACCAGCTAACAGGCAGAGACATTTGTAAAAAGGTGCATTCTGTGCGGCTTAGAAAACACTTGTTTTTGTGTGACAGCCGCTTTATTCTTAATCTTAGTGTACTATAACTAAAAGGTTCATCCAATTAAATTCTTAAAGTCAATAAATAAAAATCAGCCACCCAGAAATCTGGTTAGCTAACTTTAATTTCACATTTCAACATCATCATAGGGATGAACAGATATTTTTAACAGACACTTTAGGTTCAGATTTCAAAGTTACCCTTTACCTGCTGTCATATAGCTGTGTTTCTACTAGTCGCTAGCTATCAAATACCATATTTACCCCTGCATAGTCATTCAAAACATTATGTGCCACGGTAGGCTTTTTCATTTGTTTGTTATTATTTTGTAGCATCTTGGTAGACTTGAGAAACATTTTCCTCAGAGCCAAGTACTCTCAGATCAGTTTTACCTGTTCAGTCCAGCCTGAAATATAACTGTGCTGAATAAATAAAACTGTGGAATTGCAGCTAAATTGCAACATACCAGAGCTACAGTAGATTTGCATCTCTCCTTATATAACTACAGCTATAGAAACAAACACATTGCTACAAAACTGAAATGCTGTCCCTATGAAGATCACACTAGACAGCAAGTGTAATACTGAGTGCTTATAAAGCCAGGAACAGTGTAGGAAGGCAAAAGAGATGATTTCCCACACGCACCCTGTCAGTATATCTCAATGGCATCCAGTGTCTGGTAGATTCAAATGGGTAATGTTTGCCAAATAGCAAGTAGGTTTACATTCTCACTTGGCCTCCAACAGTGAAAAGGCTAGTACACTATGTTTACACATGCAGAATCGCAATCTACAAGGGGATTTTGTTTAAACATTGAATTTGTTCCCATAGAAAAGGCACTCTCTGTTAAGCAACCCCCACCAAACGTACGAACTCTACCTATTCCACCTCCACACACACTGAATTAGAACAGACTGACAAGCTGCAAAAGGTTAGGAGGGAAGATATCTGCATGGATGAAAAAACAACCAATGCTTGATTCATTAATATCTAATAAATCCACTAATTTTGTGCATTTAACAAAACAAAAAAAAAAAAACTTTCTACAGAGCAAAATCAATCAGCGCCCATGTCTAGATGGATGTCCCCTGGTATAAGAGAAAGAGGTAAAGAAGATCTAAGTAAGGAGCTAGTCTACTGGCTCCTAGAAATAGAACTTGCTATTAATCCCATAAGGAAGACTAAGTCAATGCATAGCGTAATTGCATGATCTGGTTGTTTCACCCTATACTTCCTCATCCCTTCCCCTCCTGACTGACCACTACCATCATTTGCCATGTCATAGCTACAACCAGACTGCGAGTTCTTCATGGCAGTGACTAGACTTTGTTCTTTAAAGCACCAAACATACTTTGGGAGCATTTTAAAAATACTAAATCATTTTACTCAGGGCATAATCAGGGAAGGAGAGTAAGAGATAAAGAACTGTATTTAATTTCTGTTCAGAAAGGAAGAACAGGCATTTTGGGGGCACATTAGATGGTGTGTCCCAGAATCCCTGTCCTATATGGAGGATTTTTCACAGCAGAGCAGATTAATGATTCATCTAGTTTGGAATCTTTACCTAGCTTCAGGGGAAGGTAAAGAACAACTCACCTAGCTAACTCTGCACTGTTCTCACTGGGAAAGCAAAAGAACATTTTCTGACCCATACAATTTAATTAGCCGTATCTTAGTTTTCCTAGCTAAGAATTCTAGAGGTTGTGATATTATATGCCCTTTCTGAAATCCTGCCAGGGTATCTGACGTCATGATTTCCAGAGTGGCTACATGCTGTTGTATTTCTTTGTATTTGTTCTAACTGCACTGTTCTTGAATTTTAGAGACTGTTCCCATGTTCCATTATTATGGAATAAAGGAGAGAGACTGATAAGTTTCCCTTTATAACTTTCATAATTTTCAATACCTCAAATCAAGCCTCCTCTCCAACACAATGATCCTAGTGACTGCTCACTCTCTCAGACCATATAAGTCCAGCTGTATCTCCACTTATCTTTGTTGCTTATTTCTGGGCCTTTTTGATCTCCACTTTGTAACAGGACAGAGTACTCCAGGTGTTCAATATGATGGTATAATATGTTCTGCATTATTTTCAATCCCTTTTAAAATGCACCTAATCGTCCTATTTGCTTTTTAAACTGCTGCATTACTCTCTAATTCCCAGGGTCTGGCATTTATTAGTGACTTTCCAATCTTCTGGAAAGAACTGCCATTTTAAGGCTTAACGGCATTGTAACCTTTTACTGGAATTTACGTCCAACCCTGAAAATGGCTCATTAGCAGATGTGAAGAATTCAGAAGTGACTTATTTTGAGTAGACCATAATACACAGCTACTTGACTTTTTTCTCTCCTTGACACAGCCCTCCAAATATTCAGTTATTTACAGCGCTGCTGGGATAGCGCAGAGCATGCAGAGTGTGCCCAATTTTCAAATGAAAATATTCTTTATTAATAATCAATATTTAAATTCTTAAGATTCGCTGCTTGAGCTTTTCTTGTGAAAATTATTTGCTTTTGGTTCTCTGCAGTTTGCTAATGAATAATTAATAGCAGGTGACAGGCAATCTGCTTCCACATTCCAGTCCAGACCAGTTCACACAGTGACAAATGGGTTTTATATGATTGCACACGGAGATCTGGATTCTGGACTGGAAGCCGGCTTTTTGATCCCCAAACTGGCATAAGCCCAGGCTAGTTACAGAAGCTAAATAAGCGGGTGGAAAGAGGGGCATTTCTTGTCAATTACAATGATTAACATTTAAAAAATAGTAGCCAATTAACTATATTTATTTTTATTATAAAGGAAGAAGCCTTCCTAACTAAGGAAAAGGAGCTGTGCAAAGATGAACAGCTTAAAGAGTAGGGTATCAAATATATGGCTACAAGACTTAATTAGGCAGTGAAACAACTGTAGCTGCCAAAAAAGGAGATACTCCCAAGGTCTGTGGAGGAGGCGCTGGTGCCAGGGGGCAAAAGAGCCAGGACAGGCAGGTGACAGGCTGGAATCTGACCTATATTAAATTGTAGTTGAACAAGCACAAGGCATGAACAAGCACAAAGGCATTCTTACCTGAAACTTATCCAGCAGCTTGGAGAGCCTATTGCAAGTCAGTCAGATCAGGGACAACCTGCTGTCATCCACTGGAACTAGCCAAGCAGCACTGCTCAGGAATGCACAGGCAATTAACTTATCTTTCCACCAGATGGCACTACTGAACTGCACGTGATCTGATGTGCATTGCACTAGCATCAGAAAACTGGCAATTCACTGCCACATTTAAACATTTTATTACTAACCACTGCTCTTTGCTCATGCAGTTAAGTGTCACATAAATATCAGCACATGATGTTCCTCCGGAGGTGGGAGTGAGAACTGGCTGCCTGCAGATACAAATGCTTCACAGTACTACGGATGCTTCACTGCAGGGTGTTGTTGCCACTAAATCCAATTTGCCTCTTCAGTTATTCTCACTGGCTCCTGCCGATCTCCCCATTTCTTCTCCCTATACTTATAATGAAGGGCAGAGGCCATGAAAGGAGCCAGTTACTCTCTTCTGCAATGGATGCAGCACAAGGAAACAACTGGATTCTTTATAGAGACAAGGTGGGTGAGGTACTATCTTGTATTGGGCCAACTTCTGTTGGAGAGAGAGACAAGCTTTTGACCCACACAGAGCTCTTCAGAAAAAGAAGAGCTCTGTGTGGCTCAAAAGCAGTGGTGCAAGTAGAAATCATTTCTTGCTGGTACTGCACTCATGGGAGGGACACAAGGGGGGGGCACGTGACCTCCCCAAGTGACTCCTCCCCACCCCGAGCTTGGGGCCCCCACGCTCTTCCCGTCCCCTCTGATACCCCCCCTTTGTATATACGAACATCAACATGGTTAACTACTCACTTTCCCCCCAAATATGTAGTATTCAGTCTGTTTATAAGGAATATGGGAATTAGGTGAGGAGCCATTTCAACCCATGTATGACTTATTAAAAGACAAAATTTAACTGCTTTATGGTACCCAAACATTGCATTTCAATGAGGGATTCAACTTCCTTTATAGGAACAGACTCCTGAAACTTTTACCAGCCCACAAAAGTGGTCCATAGTCATGCAAATAGTCCCATTATCTTTAATGGGATTGATCAAATGATTAAAGGGTTTACAGGATTAGGTTCCAAGTTTGTAAATTGTTCTGGGTGAAACTGACAATGTCTAAGCTGTCAGATCAGAAGGAGCTTCATTTAAATAAAGGTGGGCAAATGTATGATAAGTCTCAGGGTACGTCAATACTTACCTCCGGGTCCGGCGGTAAGCAATCCATCTTCTGGGATCGATTTATTGCGTCTTGTCTAGTTGCAATAAATCGATCCCAGATTGATCCCGGAAGTGCTCGCCGTCGATGCCGGTACTCCGGCTCGGCGAGAGGAGTATGCGGAGTCGACGAGGGAGCCTGCCTGCCGCGTGTGGACCCGCGGTAAGTTCGAACTAAGATAGTTCAACTTCAGCTACGTGAATATATGTAGCTGAAGTTGCGTATCTTAGTTCGAAGTAGGGGGTTAGCGTGGACCAGCCCTTAGCTCCACTGCTAAGATGAGGAACATATTTTCAGCAGAGTTCTTGTCAGATTCCCGAGGCACCTGGTTTAAGGCTGTCAGTGTCCGGCATTATAATCTTCACTTATAGTTCTCTCACCC
Source organism: Trachemys scripta elegans (assembly GCF_013100865.1). Classification (NCBI taxonomy): domain Eukaryota; kingdom Metazoa; phylum Chordata; order Testudines; family Emydidae; genus Trachemys; species Trachemys scripta. Next base: position 63,754,311 of record NC_048301.1, on the reverse strand, counting down.
ACCAAGCTGGAAAATAAGGCATTTGTTTTCTTTCTTTTGCTGCTCCAGTTCCAGTTAGCAAAATGCATGTTAGACTAGTTTGGCTGCAAAAAGGAATTCTATGTACACTGGGGACAACACCTGATTCCCATCAGGCTGCAGAACTGGGCTGACATCAGAATCCAAACTTCCACTGGTCAGTGCAAGTAGAGGCATTCCTCTAATGATTTGGACTTGATGTGATGCAGTGTGAATGTCATGGATAATTCAGATCAATGGTGAGAAACAGAATCAAAAACACTGTTTAAACACCTTTTGTCCCCCCACCCCTCCCCTCTTGAAAACTCCTGACCAAAGTAACAGCACAATATATATGCTAACAAACTTTATATTGTGCTGTTAAAGCCATATAAAGAGTGAATGTCCTCCCTATCTGCATTCTGCTCCTTTAAGGAGGGAAGTGCAGCTTCATTCACTGGGGGCGGGGGGAGGGGTTGCCCCAAGTCTTTCCAGTGCCTCATACCCAATAAAAATCTCTTGCTGGTACTGCATACTGCACCCCTGCTTGAAAGCTTGTCTCTCACACCAACAGAAGTTGGTCCAATACAAGATAGTACCTCACCCACCTTGTCTAATATCCTGGGACCAACACAGCTGCAACTACACTGGATTTTTTAGTTTTATGAAATAAAGAAGGTATGTGAACATTATGTATATACGTACAGACAAATTCTGTGCAATTTTAGCATTCAGCTGACCTATTTTTGCTTTCTCTTAACACTTTGCTTTCATACAGGCCTAGCTGCCTAGACTTTTGCCTATTTCAATGCCAACTCTGCATGAAGAGTCTACATTTCACTGGGAAGGTGGCCATGATGGAATAGCCCAGCATTCTGTGCAGTCCAATCACATCTGCAAAGGAATGAATGGAAGGACACACAGCTTCTTCAGTGTAACTCTTGTAGGTGGCCATTTAAAGGGATGGGTAAATGGAAAATGGGCATCTTCCTGCATAATGGCCCTTTGTGGAAGGGAGTAAAGAAGCCTAAGGAAGAGACCAAAGTCCACCTGTCCCATCTTTGTGAGGCATGCACAATGTAAAAAACGTGTCTTGGGTCAAGTCTCCTAACAGCCTTGCTCCCTTTTGTAATGAGTTAAAGCCAGGTGTGATTGATAGAGGCCTTTCAAATTGCACTTGTGAGGGGGCAAATTCTTCTAAAAGTGACCCAATAACTACTTCGCTTCCTGTACACAATGTGGCCAGATCTTTAAGGTTTGTGGCTACTCTTATCTCCCAGGATGCTATATGTCCTCTACTGAACTCTTAATGGCACAGGAAATATCAGGCATCCCCTTGCTACAGGAAAATAGAAATCTCCTCTCAGAGGAAAGGGGTGGGGTGAATTGTTCTTCACCCCTCCCCCTCACACTTCTGTCATACAGTGACCCAGGGTATGTCTCATATTTCCACAGAACTTGCTAAGAGCCTGGATAGCACTCGGAGAGGAAAGCAGGAAGGGCAGTGACAGGCAATTTGCTATGGAAGGAAATCACTACAAAACACCGGTGTCACAGTAACTAGATGCAGACAGTCTCAGGGCAGAGCATCTTTTTCTTGCTCAGGTCTGGAAGCCTTTGTACTCAAGAGTCTCGTTGCCATGATTCTTGGCAAGCACAAGGAGAAAGCCCTGACTGATCCGCAGGAGAACTGAATTCCGCTCCTGATGACATTGTTCTATTACGCACCTCAGGTACCTTTATAAATAAAATAGAAATCTGATTTGTAAAAAAGAATATCCAAGTTCACACAAATCTCTTTATCCACTGATTTGGCTCAGTCTATACTGACAGGGTGAGGTGCAGAATGTGGGATGAGGAAATGGCAGCAATGGACAGAAGCCTAGTATAACTCAGTCCAGATAAGGAAAGTGCAGGAATGGAGGCAAACACACCGAGAGAGAGGTGGGGTCCAGCCTTGCTACTCCCTCGACTTCCCCAGGGATATGGCTAAATCTCCCCATCCTCATCCGAGCTGCCACTGCCACTGCTGTCACTGCTGCTGCTCCCCTCGTCACTGCTCTCCTCCCGCTGCGCTGCTGCTGCTGCCGCCGCTTCCTCCTCTTTCTCTCGCTGTTTCAATGCTGCTGCCTTCTTCTCCTGTTCCGCATGGCTCTTCATGTGAGCACTGCGGCTTTTCACCTTGTAGAAGACCCTGAGGAAGAACACACACATGTACCTGTTTGCTCAGTTTCTCCGTACCTCCTCTTCCCTCCCTTGCCAAAGGGGTTGTTGCATCTCTGGTTTGAAGTCTATAGACTACAGAGAAGGACCCTGTATCACCACCAACATGGAACTACCACAACTACGACTGCTCTCACTCCCATTCCGTACGCAGCGGTGTGGTGCAGTAGATGGGGCACTAACTTAGGACTCAGGAGACCTAGGTTCTGTTTTTGGCAGACAATGTGTTGTATGACCTTGGACCAGTCATTTCACCTCTCTAGGCCTTGATTTTCCCTCCCAGCCTTTATCTGTCATGTCCATTTAGATGCTAAGCTCTTGGAGGCAGGCTCCGCCTCTCACTATGGATCTGTACACTGCTGAGCAATAATGGCCCCCAGTTTATTAGGCACAACTGTAATACAAATAAATAAGCCAGCAAGCAAACAATGACCAGTGCTCTCTTTTTTGCACTTCTCCCCCCAGGGTCAATGTTTTTTGCCTTTTGCCCTTTGTGGTTTCCATTCTCTCTCTATCCTCTTCTCCCCTGCAATAATTTCTCAATTTTAGTGGCACCAAATAGACTTGAACACCATTAAGATTCTCCTCCTGTGAGCGTCCAGGCTAGAGAGACAACAGTGACACTTCTCAAAGCTGTGCTACGTCAGGGCCTAGTGGAGAGGTGTCCTGCCAGTGCCAGCTAAGTGACCCCCACACCGTGGAAACCTGTCACCACCACTGATGACTGAATTAGATAAAGATGTCATTCCTTCTGGTTCTCCTCATCTCCTCCCAATCCTGCTTCTGTATTTAAAATGGTGAGGAACTCCTGGTATTATGAGACTCGTCATTCTTTGGGATTAAGCAATTTAGGCAGCAAACTGAACTTTCTTGGCTGGAGTCACAGAGGGAAAGTAATATACATACGATACGCACAAGAGACCTGTGTAAATTTAATCAAACCATTTGTTCACCCCTTACCTGGCACTTGCTGATATCGTAATGATAATGCGCTACATGCCTATAGTATTAGTCATCTGACAAGTTCTTGAAGTGCTTTTTCTGCTATACAGGAATCTCTCCACACACCAGTGAAATGTAAACACTGCTGAGATGGGACGTACAGCCGTTTAACAGCAGCACACAGCAACATTAAAGCATACATGGGGGGGGGGGGGGGGAGAGAGGAAGCGCAGAATGTGATCATCCAAGTTGTAATCTGTTCAGGGCACTTGGGTTAATATGCCCATGATTATGAAAATACTATGGGACCTTTGACAACCTTGAGTCATTAAGGACCAACTGTTTTTAAGATCTAATCTGAAAGACAGCACCAGTGGTGGTAAGCTGTTCATATCATTGCCTCCATTTCCAACAATTTATTGTACATCTCCACAAAAACTGCTTCTCAAGCTAATGTTCCTTTAGTACAACGTTCCTGTGATTGTCATTGTCAATGCATTTACTCTTACCTGCCACATTTTTTACATGGAAACGTGTTCTCTTGGTTCTGAGCTTTACTGGGTGTGTCTGGTTTTGGCTTTGGTTTCCGTCTCCTCCTCTGTACTGGGGGAGGAGTCTTTTGAGGCTTCACTGCTGCCTCCTTAGGCTTCCTTACAGTCCTACTGCTGGCTTCCCCTGGGGCATTAGACTCCTCGGTTCTTGAAATAAGGATCTCATTGACCTACATGGAAAAGAGACAGTTGTTAAAGCAAACTGAAAAAGAGGCATCTCTGGAATAAAGGCTGCTGGCTGAACTCTGACCCCACAGTATTCCAATCCAAGCCATCCCTAATGAGAAACTCTCTCTGATATTTCTAGCGCCACTCATCCTCCTCTCTGAGCACCAGTCCCAGGGCATTGCGTAGGATTTCATCACATTCTTAGTCACCACCTCTCCCTGCCCATCAAGTCATATAGAACACCATCTGGATGCTGGTAATACTCAGAGTTATTCCAGTTCAAGCTCCTTCCACCAGGAAAAGTTAAAGCTGAAGATACTTTGTCTGGAACTGTCTATCTTTATTCAACATTTTCCAAACTGTTAACCGGGGGGTGTAGAAAGGACTGGTGGGGGGAAGCACATGCAGTTCAGTGCAACACTGACCACTTCATTGGCTTGTAGTGTCTGCGTGGCCTTGGGAGGCACTGTGCTCTTCCTATCATCCAACTCTTCCTCCTTCTCAGACACTTCCTCCACGTGCGTATGTTCCTCATTGTAATTCTCCTTTCTGGGAGGAAGAACACGTGCAAACCTATGCGAACTCTTGACAAGAAGAAACGATAAAGAGACACAGTTAGTATTTTCTTCTTCGAGCTTCAGCTCTATGGCAGGTCGAGGTAATTATGTGAAAAAGGATAGGAGGCTGAGCCTAATGAACTGTAAGAGCGTTCATGTAGCCGCATTATGCTAACTGGAGAGAGCGCTCCTGTCGACACAATAAAACCAGCTCAACGAGCAGCGAGAGCATCTCTCACTGACAGAGCGCTGTGCACACCAGCACTTACGCTGGCAAAACTTATGTTCAAGGGGGTGTTTTTTTCCATACCCCTGAGCGACAAAAGTTTTGCCGATATAAGTGGCAGTGTAGACATGGCCTTAGAATTACAAGCGTTTCTAATCAGACAATTACTTAAGGAATCTATGCAACAGTTAGGACAATATTTATTATTTCTTGTATATATGTAGCATCAGTAAAATTATAAAGAGTGAACTGTGATTCAGTCTATGAAGTTTGCATTTGGCACCGAAGCCAAAAGCAGGCAAGGGGGTTGGGTGGTTACCTTGATATCAACCTCAGCTTCATCTTTCATAGACTTCTCATTAGTGGCATCAATGTCCCCGAAGATTAAGGTCCCATTCCGACCAATTTTCACTTGTTTTTTGTATGTGTAGTAAAACTCTACACACTGGGCCACCGTCTTGGTTTTTATCTGGTGTTTAAAAAAAAAATTTAAAAAGGGAAGAAAAAAGAGGAAAATTCCTTTTAAAAGGTGTATTAATACTCATTAAAAGGTGTAATTACAAGTCACTTTACATTGTAATTTTCTTTTCCAACAAAATCTTTCTATTATATGAAAATTGTTTTAAGTTCTTTACACTGTGTTACATTTCCAACAAATCTTTTCTTTGGCCTCCACTGGAATTACTTAGGGCTAGATTCTGGCACCTTTACTCACACTGAGCAGCACTTTAGACTGAATAATCCACAAATTTCAATGGGGCTACTTGCACAATACGGTACTAGTCAACACAAGGATGACAGAACTGGCACTGAGACCTGGTCTACACTAGGAAATTAGGTTGATATAACTATGTCTCTCTGGGGGTTGAAAAACCTACACCCGAGTGACCAGGGCCAGATTAAGGCAGGGGCTTTAGAGACTGCCGCCCAGAACCCTGGCTCAAGGGGGGCCCCGCAAAAATAAGTCACAGGCTGTGATCTCCAAATCCGGGCTGCTAAAAGTCCCACAGCACAGCGGGGCGGCTCAGGCAGGATGCCTGCATGCTCTGGCCACAGGCTGCTCCCACAAGCGGCTGGCTGCTAGCACGTCTCTGTGACCCCTGGTGTGTGTGTGGAGGGAGAAGGCAGCTACGCATGCTGCCCCCAGCCCTCAGCACCATCCCTGCAGCTCCCAAGGGGAGCGGCCAAGGGGAGCTATGGTTACTTGTGGGAGCAGGCAGTGCACAGAGACATGCTGTCCCCCTCCCCACAGCTGCTTCCGGGAGCAGCGTGGGGCCATAGCATGTAGGCAGCCTGCCTGAGCCCCGCTGCACCGCAGCCTGGGAGCTGCCTGTAGTAAATGCCTCCTGGCTGGAGCCTGCACTTTGGACCCCCTCCTCCACCTTCAACCCCCTGCCCCAGATCAGAATCCCCTTCTGCACCCAAACTGCTTCCCAGACCCCACACCCCCTCTTGCACCCCAGTCCCCTGCCCCAGCCCCCTTATGCACCAAACTCCCTCCCAGGAAAAATACTTGTATACAGGGACCCCACAAAGTGCAATAGGCCCGGGGCACAGAAGAGTTAATCTGGCCCTGCGAGTGACACACACAATCCGCTGTATACAACCGATTTCTATAAAACCGGCTTCTATAAATTCGACCTAATTTCGTAGTGTAGACATACCCATAGTTAAACCAACCTAACCCCTGGTTTAGACGGCATTAAGTTGACGGGAGAATTCTCCTGTCGACCTACCTATTGCCTCTCAGGGAAGTGGACTCCCTATGCAGATAGGAGAACCCCTCTGATCAACACAGGTAGTGTCTTCATTGAAGCGCTACAGCAGGGTAGCTGGAGCAGTGCCACTGTAGGGGTTTATGTGTAGACAAGCCCGAGGATATGCCTACACTGCAGGTAAGGGAGTCTCTCTCAGCATGGGTGGACACACACTGTGTGGATGTTGTGGCTGGAGGTTGGGCTTTCACGCTCATGTGTTCCCCTAGACTTAAAAGTCCGAGCTGCAGACTGAACTGAAACGTCCAGACTGCTATTTTGAGCTAATTAAGCTCAAGCCCTGGAAGTGAGCATCTGTCTACCCAGGTTGGGAGGCTCGCAACCAGCTGCAATGTAGACATACAAAGATAAATGGGCACTCCCTAAGGGTATCTACAACATCGCAATTGAATTGTCAGGCCTCAGAGCAGACTTGCAGCTTCCTGGGAGGTATTTAGTTTCCAACAGCATATTAGCTAAGGAACAACCGGAAAGCAAGTCTAACAGATAGGGAGGAAGGCTTGCAGAGCTTTTTATTTCTGTACCCATCTGGAAACACATGATTATCAGCAGACCCAGGAACGATTAGACATTTTCTATCTGTGACGTATTTGAGAGTTTGGAGGCAGAGTATCAGCTTTTGTTAATGCCTAGGCTTTCACAAGTTAATACAAAGTTTTGCATATTTGTTATTTATTCATGAGAAATTTGAAAACTACTCCTGACTTTCTTTTTTTCTGTAGCTTTCCCTCCAAAGAAAACATCTTCATGATGGGTTAAAATGGAGAGGAGGCATGTACTAAAAGGACATTTTTACTGTCTCTAATTTTTATAGATCACTGGAAGTAAAACTACTAGATATTTCACCAATCACAAATCCATTTATTATTATTCCTGTGGGGATTCTGCACCAAAAAATTCTGCATATTTTATTTATCAAAATAATGCAATATAATCACATCAGTTTCACTTGTTTTGGTAATTTATTTAAACTACAATGCAGAAAAAAAGTCACAATAACTATTCAGCATTTCCTAAACACATGAAAGTTGAGTTACAAACACTTCGTAACTAATACCCTGCATTCTAGTTATAATCCCGGATTTTCATTACATTACAGAACGCCAAACAGCAAAAAAGTAGAATGTCATTTTAAATTGCTCAGAGACTTCCACAGATAAAAAAGTCAGACAATACTAATCATTGTCCTGGACCTGGCTGGGTACTTTGGGAAGTGCTTGCTTCTGATTGTCCTGACTTTTTATTGACTGCTTGGTAAACTTTTTATTTGCCCTCAAACCTTTTTTTTTTTTTTTTTTAAATGGGAAAGTAAAATAAATCCTGAGCTGTAATCTAACCCCACTGTGCCACTTTGGCACAGGAAAAAAGTGAGAAAGCACATAGACCTTCCTAGCTGATTCCCTTACTGTCATTTATCATAAGGATCCTTTACATCATGCTGGCAATGTAGGAACCTAAACCTTTCACAGGTTTTAGGCTCCTAGGAGAATTGACTGAGAACGGGAACAGTTAAGGAACAACAGGAATATTAACAATGTTACTACACAGGCAGGCTGCTACATTTCTGCCTGCAGGAAAGAGCCTTCTTCCTGCATAATAAAAAGACCTATCCCTCCACACCCCTGGCGAGCCACAGTAGCAAGCAAGAGGGACAGAGTCTCTCTCGCTTGTTGGCAAGCAGGCACGCCCGCCCAGCCCCTCCCCGTGATGGTGATCGTCTCCCCCACAGGCACGCCCGCCCGACCCCTCCCCGTGATGGTGATCGTCTCCCCCGCAGGCACGCCCGCCCGCCCGACCTCTCTCCCCCTGCAGTGATTTGCGTCTCTGAGGCTGCTCCAGGGCCAGGCACATTGGAACTGACTCACTGCCTGGACTACTAGGGAAAGAGGCGCATGTCCCCCTGCAGATTTCTTTGGCATTTTTCTGTACAGGAGGCCATATTAATTCTGCACCCCTGCAGGGGCACAGAATTTTGTCAGGAGTAATCTATGAGCCATTTTACCACAATAGGAATTTTTCCCATTCAGTTTTGTAACTGGGCTACTTGAGTGTTACTGGAGCACTACCATCATTTTATAAATATATTCTGTGTAATTGATCTGTGCCCTGGGCTAAATGAGGAAGATTGGATTGATAAATTGGGGGTGGGATCAATAAGTAGCACTATATTTTCAATTTTTTTTTTAAGTTTAATCACTCCAAGGAATTTGGGGGGGAGGGGGGGAGAAAAGAGGAGGAGGGAAGAAAAAACAAAAACCCACAGCACCCAAGAGGGAATGCAGTATATTTTGTGTTGATGGTGTCACTGTCAGCACCAACTGCATCAGCTCAGGTCAACCCTTCCACAGTGCATTAAGTAATTGGCAGAGTAACTTACAAGTTTCTGGACCAGGAAAAAGTCTTTCTTGTAGATTGCAATGCCTTTGTTGAAAAGTTTCTTCTCATCAACTTTCCACCTGTCTGATCCTATAAGTAAAGAAGTTTAAACTGAAACCTATTTCATTTCAAGCTTTTAGTCTTCTAGTTGTTTTTTCTTTAGGTTTCCTTTAAATAAAACCAGCCCAAACGATATGCAGTTCATGACACATCTGAAGTAGTCTTAGTACAATAAACACTTTTTCACCTCCAACAAGAAAACACACAATCCAGAATGTCCCTTAGCTCTGCTCTCCCACATTCTTTCTTTATCCATACAGCCACAGTGGAAAGTACTCGGGTAGTGTCAAAGAGCTGTTGTACTTGTAATGTGAACAGACGTGTAATTTTTGCGTGTTAGAGATGGAGCTATTGAGCTTCTCTCTACCCTCACCAGACCAAGGTCTCCCAGGGTTACCTAGGGCCATCCTTGGTCACGAAAGATACTATCTTGCAATTGGTTATATATTGAGTGAGGGGACAGACAGACACAGCTGCATCAGACACTGCAGTTTTGCTTCCATAGAGGAAACAATTAGATGCAATAACCTGCTAGTCTCTGTACTCTCTAACATCCTACTGTAAGCAGCATAGGTTACTAGCGACTGGAAATTCTCCCACTAATACTCTCTCTCAATTCCCTGCTATGAATTCATGCCACAGAGGTTGCAGTTCTGAGATTTGGACAGTCATTCCATCACCCATAAGCCTCCCTTCTGTGATCGCTCTCTGTGAAGACATCTAGTCCCTTGACAAGCCTGGGTATACAAAAAAGTGGCCCAGTGACTAATGGCCTTGTGGTGTGTGCAGCACACTAGCAAATCCTAAGTATCATGACAGCTGCAGGCAAGAATCCCTGCAATTCACCACTGCACTCATCCAGGCAAGGGACGATGTCTGATTCCTATAAAGCTTCCTGGAAAAAAGAAAAAAAAAGTATGACACTGTATCAATATTAAAAGAGCAGCAACAACCACCATCACCTGCTGTGCAAAAGGGTAAAAAAATCCCTATCTGCAGCTAGGGCTGCCAGCTACAAAGGAAGCAGAGGCAGCCGCGATGAGTTCCCCTCAGCATACCTGTGTAGTGATAGTCTGCCAGTGGGTGGTGTGGCGATCTCATTGGCCTCTTCAGCAGCAATTTGGTCAAAGTAGCCTAAGAGACAGTACAACAACAGAATTAGCTTCATATAGGACACTAATTTATACAGGTATTACAACAAAGAACATCAGGCAATCCCCTTAGTATCATACTCTACCTGCAGGTCAATTGTATTAAAAGCTCTCTTTCCCACCCTATGCTCTAGCATTTGGAACAGCGACATGTGAGTCAAGACACCAGCATTCCGATCTTGACTCTCTGGTACCTTGGACAAGTGACCTCACCTCTCCATGCCTCCACTTTTCCATCTCTACATTGGGTAAAATACTACTCACCTACTCTAGCTCATAAAAGGTGTTGAGAGACAGGATTATAATTCCCACAGATGAAAGGCCTTATAGAAGTATTTTCTTGTGTAGTGATGATCCCATGTAGCATGTGCTCTCTTACAAAGCCAGTTCCCACTGGCCACACTCCTTTGCAGATTCAGGACACCAGTGAAACGGGTTTAGAAATCTTAGTTCACTTGAGTAAACAATATTCCAAAATAAAATGGAAGGATCACTTCAGCAGAAGAAATTTATCTCAGAGACTATAAAGCCATTCAATTGTAGCCACTTTTTATTTGCACTTAAAACTATAGCTACAATTTGTCCTGAAGTTAGAGAGGATTATGAAAGGTTGGTGCACTAAACAGCTACACTTTGCAATTTTACAGCATTTACCAAAGAAATCGGTGTTTTATAAACATAAATGGTTACAAACTGCTGCAAGGTTGATAAGCATATCCATTTCACAGATAGACAAAGAGAGGTTACATGACTTGCCTAAGGTCACAAAGAGTCAGTGACAAATGCAAGAATTGAACCTGGGAGTCCTAACTCCCAGTCCCATGCTGTAAAACCAGTAGACAATGTTCCCTCGAATGAGACTTGGCTTCCAATTTAGATGGCAAGTGAATTTAGTTTAGCAATTTCAGCCACTTGATCCCTGCAAGCTAAAAACAGAAACCACATACAGTCTGATGCAGTTCGACATTTTTAGCAGTCTCTGCTTAGGAGAGGCCAAAGACTGAAATAGCGAGGATGGTGCAGGTCAAAATAGAGGTGCATCAGCAGAGCTGTGCGGGGCCACGTTCGGAATAGCGACAGGAAGAGGTGATGAGCATTAGGATTCAGATGTATTGGCAGAACTGTGTAGTGCTTTGCAAGCTTCCTTCTTTCAAATAAGCTTCTTGCTTGTGCAATCAGTCCTTGATTATAGTGATCATTAAGGTCTCTTCCCACAATCTCAAAAGATAGACAGAAGATTGAAGAGGACTCACCAGAATGTTTCCCTTTGCTTCATGCAAGACGTGCAGCGCCAGCTCCTGATTGGTACCAGCCCCAGGAAAAATACTTGAACAGGCAGCAGTTAGCAGATTTTCCACTATTACCAGGAAAGTGCCATCAAACCAAAAAAAGAAATGGGGTGGAAGAAGCAAAAGATCAGATTAAGAAACAGAAAAGTAGTTGCTATTTTTTCCCCTATTCAATCAGCTTAGTTGGTGAGGGTCTCAGCATAGTTTTCGATGAGCTAGTGCCCACGTATATCTTGGGCAACAGTAGGATTTGCATTATTTTATCCTAATTGGTCCTTTCCAGTCAAAACTAGAGAAACCAGGAAAGAACATAAGATTGAATGATCACAGAACTTGAACTCCCTCTCACTCTAAGAAAGGATGGTGAATCCAGGTAATGTTCGGATAAGATATAATAATGCAGGACTAAAGGGAAGGGAAGAGAGCCAAGACTGAATTAATCTCAATGTTGAATTTCCCTCTTACTTGGGGGGAGGGACGGGAAAGGTGGAAGGTATTTCCTCTCTAGGGTAGCATTTAAGAACACTATGGGAGCAAGGCGAGAAAATACAAATCCGAATGAACGTGCAAATACCATTTCCTTCTTTTTCCAGAAAAGGCTGGTCAAGAGCTACTGCTTCAGTAAGTGAACAAACCCAGGATTCAGGCCAGCTCTACCCTACATCAGTGGTTCTCAAACTAGGGCCGCCGCTTGTTCAGGGAAAGCCCCTGGTGGGCTGGGCTGGTTTGTTTACCTGCCACGTCTGTTCGTTTGGCTGATCGCGGCTCTCAGTGGCCGCGGTTTGCCGCTCCAGGTCAATGGAGGCTGAAGGAAGCAGCACAGGCCGAGGGACATGCGGACGCGGCAGGTAAAGAAATTGGCCTGGCCCGCCAGGGGCTTTCCCTGAGCAAGTGGCGGCCCTAGTTTGAGAACCACTGCCCTACATAGTTTGTTGGCACAGCTCTGTTGGCTAGGGGTGGGGGTGGGGAGGAGAATCACATCCCCTAGCTGGCACATCTATGCCAGAAAAACCTCTAATGCAGACCCAGCTATGTCAAAAAAGGCATTTTTCAAAATTCTTCAGCGAATCAAACAACATCTTCGTTTCCACTTTCCAGCATTTTGACAAAAGCAAAGGGAAGGAGGACTGCGCTGACAAAATGGATGGGGGAGAAAGTGGTGGTGCCACCACCTCCCTTATAACTTTAACCCACTTGTTGAGGCACTCACCTGGGATGTGGGACCCTGAGACTACACGAGCGCTACAGCTACACCATTGTAGCGTGCACACCTGCTACAGCGATAGAATTATTATTCAAGAGACAGTAGCTAGGTCAACAGAAGAATTCTTCCACTGAGCTACCAATGTCTATACTGGGGCTTACGTTGGCTTAACTAAGTCTCTCACACCCCTGAGCAATGTAGCTAGGGGTCAATCTAAGTTTTAGTTGTAGACCTGTCCCTAGATGCAATCCCCCCCTGCCTGATGCAGAAATGGGATTTGAACTTGGGCTTCCCACATTGCATGAGAAAGCCCTAGCCATTAGGCTATGTGATATTCTGGTGTGGGGCATTCTCAATTTCTCCACTTGTTCCACTTTTTATAAATAGTCATTGGAGTAGGGACTTGAACTTGGCTCTCCCACCTCCCAGGTGAGTACCCTAACCACACTGTAGTCATTCTCATTATTTCTTTGGCCAAACAGCTATCCATGAATGACTATGAATTGCCACTGTGAATGACAATGGATAGCCATTTGGCCAGAGAAATAATGAAAATGACTCTACAGTCTAGTAATTAGAGCATTCCCCTGGGAGATGGGAAACTTGCCCCATGCCATGGGCTGTGTGTGCCCCCCATGTCTCCCTCCTCGGACACCAATGTCCCCAAGTCTCCCCTCCATGCCAGGTACTCTATGTAAGCCCCATTCCCCCATCTTATTCCTTTTCCCTCTGTCTGGGAGAGAAGTCATTTAGGTGTCAATATTTTTAAACTGTAGTGGGAGGATGAGCAGAGCTGAGATGGGAGCTACTGTTATGCTGGAAGGTGTCAATAGCTGGCTGCCATCAACTGGTTCTTTGATCTTCAGACAATTGAACAGGTGGTTGAAGGGGCTGGGTGCTACCCAGATGCTAGAACTCCAGGTATCCCCCGTTTCCCTCTTTCAGTTTTTCCACTTTTCACCAAAATCTATAGGGTTCTGCCCATTGATGCCTGGAACATTCCCTGAAATTTTGGAATTGATCTGATACAACATACAAAAGTTATATTACATACAAAGAAATGCCATAGAATTGAAGGAGACAAGGTAAGTAAAGTAATACCTTTTATTGGATCAACTTCTGTTGCTGGAACAACAGATGCAAAACCTGCAGACGTATCTCCACTGCTATGATTAGGGTTACCATACGTCCGGATTTTCCCGGACATGTCCGGCTTTTTGGGCTCCAAATCCCCGTCCGGGGGGAAAGCCCAAAAAGCCGGACATGTCCGGGAAAATCGGGGGGGGGAGCCGGGCCGGGGACCGCAGTGCTGGGCGGGCCGGGGGTGGTCGGCCGGGCCCAGGGCTGGCACCCCAGGGCCGGGGACAGCCTGGGCCGCGCCTCCTCCCCCCACACTCCCCCTTACCTGCTTCAGGTTTCCCGCGACTCAAATGTTCGCGGGAAGCAGGGGAGGGGGCGGAGACTTTGGGGAGGGGGCGGAGTGGGGGCAGGGGCGGGGCTGGGGGTGGGGCCGTGGGCCCGTGGAGTGTCCTCCTTTGGGAGGCACAAAATATGGTAACCCTAAATTTGCGCACCACTGTCTGAGGCAGCTGATGGCAGAGCCAGGGAATGAGCCCACATCTCCCCGAGGACGTTCCCGTGATCCCACGGCAGCAGGGCCCTGTGATCACCAGTCTGCCCCGTACGACACCAGGCCAGAGAACAGCCCCTACGTTATCCCTGGAGCAGATGTTACAGACAAGCAGCCAGTCCTGGTTCACAAACCGCCAGGGATGGCGAGTCCTCCACGGCCCTGGGGCAGATGTTCCAGCGGTTAATTCCCCTCACTGTAAAACTCTGCTGCTTACGTCCAGCGCCTGCCCACCGGCTGTGCCCGCTCCCGGCAGCCCCGTGAATCTTGGCAGGGACGTGCAGCTGTTATTGCTGGCGGGAGAATTCTCCAGCCCCAATGAACCCCCAGCCCCAGGCTGGGCTGGGCCCGACACAGCAGGGGGGCTAGTACCCGGCCCACACTTCTCAAAAGGGCCCCTGGCTTTGGGTGATACCTCGACCCTCCTGGGGTGCGTGAACCAGAGCCAGCCCTAGGGCCCCTGGGGCTCTGCACGGCCGCCCTTCCGCCTCACTGCCCCCTGCAGACGCCAGGGGACACGGTACAGCTGGGCCCTGGGTCCCCGGGCCTCAGTCCCTCCCCAGCCCCTCCCATACTCACCCCCAGCAGCCACTGCCCCCAGGAGGCACCAACAGACCCCCAGAGCGACAGCCAGGCCCATGGGTCCTGCCCTGGGGAGGGGTCTCACCCTCTGGCCTCGGGGAAGGAGCGGGCGAGCCGGCCGGCAGCCCCTGCAAACAGCCTGTGCACTTTGCTCATTGCGCGCCCAGGAAGTGCCAGGAACAAGGCCTGACCCTGGAGCAGGTAGCAGCCGTGTGCCAGGTGCGGCTCCCTGCGGGGCGTGTCCTGTGTGCCCAGCTAATCCTGGTACCTGACCGGCCAGCGTCCCCATGCGCCCCTGTGAGGGTTTAACCCCCGCGTCCCAGGGCAGCACGGCCTAGTGGCCGGAGTCCAGGGAATCAGCCCTCATCACAGGGCAGTAGGACCTTGTTACTGACTCAGCGGGGGGGGGGGTGAGGGGTGTCCTACTGAAACACGCTGAGGCTTACCGGGGCCGAGATACCAGTCCTCACTCCCCCAGGGTCGCTTCCAACCAGCTCAGCCGTTGGGGTCTCCCATGGGTCCCCTGGTTCGCTGCGAGTCTCAGAGTCGGTTGCCTCCTCTGGTTCCTCCCGCAGTGGGGCTTCGCACCGGCCTGGAGAGGCCTCGGTTCCCGGTCGCTTCAGGAGTTCAGGCTGGTCCTCGGCCAGCGCTCTCCCTATAGGGGCTTCTCCTGCGGCCGCCCGCCCAGACTGAGCTGAGTTCCCTCTTTTTATACTCCCTGAGCATTTGGAGCATGCCCAGTGCGAGCGAGGCGGGACTTCCGTCGACAGACCTACTTGTCTGGCGCTGCCGGGGCTATACCGCCCCCCTCTTAAGAAGGATCCCCCGGGTTGGTCCACCCCCTCCCCCCTCTCCCCTTGCCTGGAGAAGAAATCCGCATTAGTGTGGGCCTTACCAGGGCGATGGAACACCCGGAAGTCGTAGGGTTGGAGGGAGAGGTACCACCGTATAATCCTGGGGTTCGCGTCCTTCATAGTGTGTATCCACCGTAGGGGGGCGTGAGCCGTGATCAACTTAAAGTTATTCCCCAGCAGGTAATAACGCAGGGAGTCGATGGCCCATTGTACCGCCAGAGCCTCTTTCTCTATTGTCGAATAATGTTGTTCCCGAGGGAACAGTTTACGACTCGGGTATAGCACTGGGTGTTCCTCCCCGTCTACTTCTTGGGATAGCCCCCAAGCCCGCTTCCAATGCGTCAGTTTGCAGTATAAATTCCTTCTGGAAGTCTGGGTGTCGTAGGATGGATTCCCGTGTGAGCCGTTCCTTTAGTGTTTCAAAGGCTTTCTCGCATTGTTCGGAACACTGAACCGGTCGAGGCTGAGAGTTGTTGTGAGATGCTACCGGTGTGGTGCTTCTGCTTTCTCCTGTTGATATCACTCGGCTGCGTGCGTGTGTTCCCTCTGTGTGCTGCCCCAGCTCTGCAGATAGCTGACACAGCAGACCCGACGAGAACCCCCAATAACCACAGAGTCTAGTAAGGTACAAAGGCACCTCGGCCAGGTTTATTGCGATCTCGGACACAATTGCAGTTCCCCGTAGATTACTTAGTCTACCGGGCATATTGCTAATAGATGCCTCTTGGCAAGGACCCAGCTCAGTGGCGGGACTTTCCACTGCCCCCGTGGCCGGACAAAGACACCACCCCAGGGATCCATTTTTATACACAGGTACAAACAAGTTACACATCACTCCTGACATACTGAGGTTCAACCCCTCTATGCAGTAAGGTGCCGCCTCTCACCTTGTACATGTTGGTTCGATCAAAACAACTCTATCCATCATTTTACCCTTTTGCCCCTGTCATTGGGATGGGTTGGCCTGTTCCATGTTATCTGTGGAATGTTCCCGTATGGTATGTCTTGGTACCATGTTTATACTGTAACTTTGCTAGGTGAATATATATTTCTGCAACATCAGCCCTTTCCTTGCCAACTTCTGTGAGCAGGGCCTGCCTCTTGCTCACAGCTTAACTTTGCTTCATGTTAGCAAAGTCTTGACCATTACTTTAGTTCAGGCCTTAGGCCTCATACTAGGCCTCTGATACCAAGGTTTATTTCTCAGGGCCTCCTCTTACTCCACCAAGTACTTTGGCTTAGCAATACAGGNTGGGGGCTGGGCCGGGGGCTCCAGGGCCGGCGGGCGGTGCGGTGCCTGGCCGGGGGCTCCGGCGGGGCCGGGCCGGGGGCTCGGGGGCTCCGGCGGGGACCAGCGGTGCGGTGCCGGGGGCCTGGGGGCCGGGCCGGGGACCGCAGTGCTGGGCGGGCTGGGGGTGGTCGGCCGGGGGCCGGGCCCAGCCTGGGCCGCGCCTCCTCCCCCCACACTCCCCCTTACCTGCTTCAGGCTTCCCGCGACTCAAATGTTCGCGGGAAGCAGGGGAGGGGGCGGGGACGGGGCTGGGGGCGGGGACGGGGGCCGTGGAGTGTCCTCCTTTGGGAGGCACAAAATATGGTAACCCTAGCTATGATGATCAATACTACCCACAACACACCTTTCAAGATTCATGGGTGCTACACATGCTTATTGTAACATGTAGCATACCTCATCCAGTACATCAAATGCCCCAACAACTATGTTTGTGAAACCAGAAAATCGCTACACTCTCAAATGAACTCACACAGAAAAATGATAAAAGACAAATACTCCTATCACCTGTGGGCAAACTCTTTTCACAAAGTGATCACTTCACATTTGACCTTTCAATGCTAGTGCAGGTTTCCCTTGAGGAGAACACCTCCAAAAGGTGAGCCCGGGAACTTAAATTCGTAACTCTGCTAGACACCAAAAGCCATGGACTTAACAGGGACACTGGTTTTACAGACTAACACGGCTGCTACTCTGAAACTGGTTTTATGGCTTATTACAATTTGTAACACACCACACAGCCAGCTACCCTTAATTGCCCACTTCAACCCTTCATGCATAACAATCTAACTCCCAATTGCCCACTTCATTTCAAGTGATCGACTCCCATGTTACCTCTTCCATTTAACAATCTCTCCCAACTTATAATTAGCTCAGGCCTGGTCTACACTAGAAAATTAGATTAGTGTAACTAGGTCATTCACAGGTGCAAAAAATCCACACCCTTGTGTGATACAATTAAACAGGCCTAAACCCCCGCTGTAGAGAGAATTCTCCCCACGACCTAGCTACTGCCTCTCTGGGAGATGGATTATTTGCACCGAGGGGAGAGAACCCCTCCTGTCAGTGTAGGCAGTGCAACTGCATCGCTGCAGCATTTTAAGAGTAGATGAGCCCTGAGATATTCTGCTTCCTTCCCCAGACCTGAAAAGCTCTCCGTAGCTCAAAAGCTCATACCTTCCACCTACAGAAGTTGGTCCAATAAAAGATATTACCTCATCCACCTTTTCTTTCTCATATCCTGGGACCAACACAGCTACAGCAACACTGCCAACACAGAGTTGAATGTAATGCCTTGCTTCACTCAGCCAATGATCTAATTTGTCCCTTCTGCCCTTTCAGGTCTATGAATCCTTGGTCTCCATAATTTTCCACAAGAAGTTTTCAACAACACTCAGTGAAACTTGACACTTGATCAGTAGTGTGAAGTTATTTAAAATGGAGCCTAAAGGTAGAGGACACAGCTACCCTACCAAAGCTGCTACTTTTTGTTTGGGGTCCATTTACCAATCTCTCCAGACCCTTACCATTCTCTTGAGTAGTTTGGTTGATTTCCAGGTCCCCCCATGGCTGCCACACCACGTCCGCCTTATGCTTGTCAGCTGATGCCAAAGATCTGTCTTGGAGCACAGGGATTTCTGCTTGAAACCGGGATCCCACGTTGATTCGCCTGGGAAATGGAGAACAAATAATGACAATGACCACCTCAAAATATCTAGAAGGCACCTATCTTCTAAAAACACAATCGATCCCAAAGAGATTAAAACATAGGCCACGTGATAGCCATAAGGCAAGAACAACATTCAGTAACTAGTACTACTTGAGTCAAACCTAAGACGGTGAACTAGAGGCGAAAGGCTCTGTGCCCTATCACCAATTTCTAGTGTTGTTTTATTAATTATGTTGTTCTATTTAACGAGAGGGTCCCTTAGAACTGCTGAACTTCAACTCAGTCTCTAATCTGAGGTCTGATTACTTACAAAGCACCCAGCTCTAATACAAATCAAGACCATTCAAGCAGTGTATTAGGTTCTAGTAGTTTTCCCTTGGTTCTCCTAGCTGATCAATGTACAGGACAGAAGCGGTGCTACCCAGACTTGAAGTCAACAGAGAGATTTGATTACAGGAGGAAAGGAGAAGAAAATCCACAACCAGCCCCATTGAGCACAACTACACACTGTACTATTTCATGAGTCCAAATATGAGCACAACCTTTGACTACCCTCTTTCCTACTTCATATCTCTGCCATCATTTGACTTACTGAGCAGCATTAACAGATGCTGAGATAGAGTGAGCAACTGAACCACAAACAGGCAACTCAAAACAAAGTATAGAGTAAGTATGAACTATGGTCACGTGCTGGCAGACCCAAGAATAAAAATTAGTAGATCACACTAAAAATATCTTTTCTACAGAATAAAAATGACTCCTGTCATCTTTTCCTCCTTTTTTTAAAAATTAGTTCCAAGAAAGGATTTAGAATTAGAATCACATTATCAGGCATACACAGATCTGCCATCTGCAGGGAGGTGAGGTGAGGCTGAATGTCACAGCACAGGCGGTTACAGTGCTCAAGAAATCTGTTTCCAAGAAAAGCTATTATGCTGCAAAAGAATTTATTTCAGAGATGGGATGAATAACGCTCTGTTAGTCTAAAGACCAATTACATTACTACTTGCAACAGTTATTGATAATGCCCAGTGCCCTGAGCGTGTAAACACTTATGCACATACTAGCTTAACTTCAGTGGAACTTCTCAGGGTTGTAAACACGACTGGGCCAAGTAGAAAAGTTAAGCATGTGTGTTTTTGCAGAATTGGGGCCCCAAGAAAGATTGCAAGATAGATCCTTGCATCCCACTCCTTGAAATGGAATTGTCCCCATTACCTGCTCTATCAAGCCATGCAGGTCATGAGGAGGGGTAAGGCAGGTAAGTGGAATTAGCACTGGAAAGGGAACTCATGAAGACATTGATACAGAAGATAAATGTTAAGTGTGACAAGTTACCTTATACGAAACCATGAAAATGTTAAACTGCAATTTTGATATATTTAGATAATCTGATCAGTTTTAAAGGGGGACTACATCGGGCCAAGAACAGATTAGAAAAAAGAAAAAAAAAGTTTGGGGGCCCAGGAGAACGAAAAAGCATCAAGAACACCCTCAATGGGTAATATTGCTGGAAAAAAACAAGTCACTACATACCCACAATGAAGATCTCAAATCTACCTTTCAGAGGCTGATTTGCAGATATGGACCTAACTGAACCAGAGGGCCCCACACCACAATGCCCTATGATGCCAAACATTTTACAAGTAGGCACAGAAAATAACCATTACTTTTAGTCTTCAACCTGACCTTTCCAATGCTTGTTCCGCTTAAAACAAAAGCGCAAGAAATTTTTGGCCATAAAAGCTTAAGCAAAATGATGAATCTGACTGCAACCCGAAACCTCCAAAGATAAAGTTTCACAAATTCCAATGAAGGATCACATACTTTGCTGGCACAATTCTACTGATTTAATAAATTACACCAAACTGAGAATTTGACCCAAATTACATATTTTGTGACTCAAAGGCCATGATCTAGATAAAGAAATTGATCTCTTGATGACAATAGTGGTCAACACCAGGTTCCATTGCATTGGTGTGAAACAATTTAACAAGTGATTAACAACAAAATGGTTGAAGAAAGCATGACAGGGGCTACGTTTACACTACGGAGCCTATGCCCTAGTGTTGATGCAGCATACACCAACAGGAACATCACTGTCTCAATAGCTATGTCGACTTCTGTCACCACAGCTATGCCTATGCTGGTGGTTTAATCAGCATAGCTATGACGGTCAGGAGTGTGTTTTTTCACACTCCTGACTAACATAGTTATGCTGATATAAGTTTTAAGTGTAGACCAAGCCCCATATTGGATGGAATTTGCAAAGGTGCTGAAAATGTTTCCATCTCATGTACAACAGTAGTTAAACCATTTTCAGCACCAGTTGCTATAAGTTCTAGAATCACCAGATAGTAGCAAGATAAAGTAGGGAGAAAATGATTAATGCAATTTATATTTTTAGGTTTAAAGGCTCCCCTTTGTTTTGCTAACTCAGTTACCATTACTGAAAAGAAAAGAAAAGAAAAGAAAAGAAAAGAAAAGAAAAGAAAAGAAAAGAAAAGAAAAGAAAAGAAAAGAAAAGAAAAGAAAAGAAAAGAAAAGAAAAGAAAAGAAAAGAAAAGAAAAGAAAAGAAAAGAAAAGAAAAGAAAAGAAAAGAAAAGAAAAGAAAAGAAAAGAAAAGAAAAGAAAAGAAAAGAAAAGAAAAGAAAAGAAAAGAAAAGAAAAGAAAAGAAAAGAAAAGAAAAGAAAAGAAAAGAAAAGAAAAGAAAAGAAAAGAAAAGAAAAGAAAAGAAAAGAAAAGAAAAGAAAAGAAAAGAAAAGAAAAGAAAAGAAAAGAAAAGAAAAGAAAAGAAAAGAAAAGAAAAGAAAAGAAAAGAAAAGAAAAGAAAAGAAAAGAAAAGAAAAGAAAAGAAAAGAAAAGAAAAGAAAAGAAAAGAAAAGAAAAGAAAAGAAAAGAAAAGAAAAAAGAACCCTATGAATTTGTTCCTGAAGCTGGTTACATTCTGAAAATTAACTATGTTTGTCCATTCTGTGCTTTGCCTTCCCTTTAAGAAGCAATATTTCCTAACTCTAGTAAACAACATGCATAATAATGTTTACGCATGGCGGAATGACATAGTGACCCTATCACCTTTAGTTAACTACAGTAGTTCAAATTCAGCCCAGCAACTAAACAGTAGTGATGGAAAATAGTTACCACTGTGGCAACTGTTCAGTGGACCATAAGAAATTATATTTAGTGCGTGGATCATCAATAGATTTACTCTGCCTCAATTTTAAAAAAAGAAAACCCTACACTTTTAATAAAAAGACACTGATAGGAGTGAGTTTGAACGTTTCTAAAAGATAAACCAACAAAAGGGGACCCTGCAGCACTTTCTTATCCTCCTAAATCTGTAAGCCGTGTAAGGAATACATGCTTGCCATCAAGCAAGGAGATGGATTTTGTATGACTGTATTGATACTTACGGTTCAATGCTGACTGGGGTGGCCTCCCCCATTACTGAAAGGATGGGAGGCGTGACTTCTGAACTATCTGTAAGACAAGCAACAGACTTGCTCAAAACTCATCAATTTTATGTTTGGGCCAGATGTGGAAGTGTGTGAACACATCGGACCACAGACTTTCCATCACCCAAAACAGGCACTCAACTTCTAAAGAACAGTAAGCTGAAGAGGGATTTTTGAATTTTCACCCACCATTTCATTCTGGTCCACCATTTTCATTATAGTAACCCATCCCTTAAAGCAAACTCTTTCTCATACTTCAGCTAAACTAATCCCATGCTTGAGAGAACAACTAACTCTTTCAAGACTAAATCTTTTCTTTAGGAAGTTAGTAGTGGGTGCAGGAGATCAATGGTGTACATCTCCAAATATGGCAGCATCACTTCTGCTACATTCTACTTCCCAGAGTCTCCCAACAGGAAGCTCCACATCCAGCTATCCATAACTGTCTAAGAGAGCCATAATTTCCTTCATGTTGGCACTCAGCCTCCCACTCCCAACAAGACAAAGAAAGGAACTTACTAGATCTCAGCAGAGTTCTGTGAGTACTTTTAGGGGTCATTGGAGGTGGAATTGAGAGACCACTAGCAGAGAGAATAGCATTGAAATACAGCCCAGATCCTTCTCTCACTGGGCTGAGAATCGGTGGAGGTGTGTAAGGAGGAGGCTCAAAGTTCCTATCTGAAGGGTGATCTGCAAGGCGCACAGGTGAGCGTAAGTGGCTCTGATATGGAGTGATGTTGGAATAGACTGGAGGGACAATGAAGGTGCCTGCTTTTGGTGGTATGAAGAGTGGCTCAGGTCTTGGGCGCTGCTTTGGTTTCCGGGAAAAGCCCTCTGATTCTTCCTTTGGAACAGCATCTTCATGCTACAAAAAGAAATATCTTTTTAATACAAACTTCTAAACCAGGGGTTCTCAAAATGTGGGTCACAATCTCATTTTGATGGGGTCATTAGGGCAGAAAGCCCCAGCCCAGAGGTCCACAGGCAAAGGGAAGCTGAAGACCCAGCCAGCCTGCCCACCTCTCCGCAGGTGACTGTGGGCTGAAGCACTGAAAAACCAACAAACGAATACAGGTCAGGTCTCGCTGTTAAAGATTACCTCCGTCTTTCCCTCAGCCACACAGAGCCCCACTTCAAGGATTTGTGTTCATCAATGCAAGCTCACCCCTCCCATTAGGTGCATACTTATTTTTTAACTACTGGATATAAAGATTGTCTTGTGATTGTATTGTGCATTAAAATATTTAGTGGCTACGTTTTGTTAATACGGCCTTGTAATGCATTTTTTTATTTAAAATACTAACTATTCTGAGTAACACAGGGTACAGGGATCGTGCAGTAATTTTTCTTGTCAGAAGCGGGTCGCGGAGCAATGAAGTTTGAGAAACGGTGATCTAAACATAAATTGTATTTTAATGATGCCTTCAGATTGTTTAAAAAATTTCAGTGAGATGACATGCTCAGTGCACTGCAGGATAGGAGCTGCTTAAGAGGCACTGCATGCAGCCCTAATGGGGGGGGGGGGGGGGGCGCGCAACTATTATTCAGTGATAACACTTCTGGTAGATTATAAAGTTGCGTTTACAGGCTCCAGACAGAGGTCCAGTCTGACGCTGGGTTAGAAAGATGGTCATGAAGAGGGAAGATGGGATTTTAACAGAACCACAGGGTGAGAGGAGGAATGAGTCATTTTGAATGATAGAACAGAGGAAAATCCAAGGGTCTTTTCTCAAAAGTCTGCAGCTACTTAGAAACTATATCCTATTTGTCATCTCTCCAGCCAGCAAAATTATCCACTATAATCCTCTATCTCAATCTCTCTCTTCTGGCTAGATGCAATATTAAAATAAATAAATAAAAAGTAGATATTGAGGGAACCCCATCAATGGATTCTTATAACATCCTGGTAGCCAGGTGAACAAAGGTCCAGTCTGGGACTTAGAACCCAAAAATAGGCACATAGTTTTACAACTCAAAGTTACCTGTGCATAAATGGTAAAAATGCCATTTAGCAGAGCTATGCTCTAAGTAAGGGAAGATCACTTGAATAGAGCAAGCTTCCAACAGCAAACACATTATTTACTCAGAGACACATCGTTTACCTTCATTTCCTCTAACCTCCAGACTTTTTGTGGGCACAGATTAGCCATCAGATGGCAGGGGTGCACATAAAAAAATCCAACCCTCTACATACAGGACTCAGATATGGTCTCTGGATCAAATTCAGCCAAAAGATCAGGTGCCCCTTTTAAGTTTAGGAGACTCAAACTACTCATTCACAATTAAAAGTTGTTTCAACAGAAAGGATGAAGCTGGGCACATAGATCCAGCAGACTTCAGTCTCCCTAGGTCTATTAACGTGACCATACCTGGACTGAGGTTTCCATGTTGGAGCTGCGATTGGACCTTCTTCGGGTGACTATCACAGAGGGTTTGCGTTCAGAAAGACCTCGATCATTTGCCAGCACCCTCTGGAGTTTCCCTTCCTCACCCTTTTCCTTCCCAATAGCTTGCAAGTCGAATTTCTTCACTGGCACAGACACAGGCATGATTAGAGGAACAAGACTGCTATCTTCCCGGGGTCTCTTGGAGGCTTGTGGAGAACTGGCAAATTCCAAAACACTTTTGGCTGCTGAAGGTGCTGCAGCCACCACATTCTTCTTCTCTTCTGAAGTATCCAATTCCTGAAGACAAGAAGAAAAAAATCCCACATGCACCTTAAAAGTTTTAAATCACCCACCTTTTAATCAGACAATATGTCACTTTCAATCTAAATCTCTTATTTCAGGGTTCCATGGTATTCTCAACATATCATTCTCTTAGCTGGAAAGTACTCAGAACTACAATACCTGGGGAAAAGGATCCTTTATCTGAACTATCTTCCAAAGTTGGCAAAACTACTTTAGAATTGTCCCATTTATTTCAACTGGCGTTAGAAACAGTATCTACTACTCTCTTGATCCTTCATTCCCACATTCATAGTTTTACATTTTGTTTTCCAGATTGACTTATGCCCTGCACATAACTTCCCCGATACTTCCCCGATACTTCCCCATAAGTACATGGGGAAGTATTTTCATTATTTTGGGAACATCTGTACATTGCAGTTCCAAGTGTCTGACTTTTGATCCAAATTGCTGAACTGTAATATACCTGCTTTCCCTGGTTCTCCCTCTTCTTTGAGAACTCACATAATTGAATTTCTTGACCAAAGAACTAAACTGACTTTTGTACTATACTTTATCCAGTGGAAATGTACCTGAATAAATAAATGAATAAATAAACCTCTTTCATCAGCTCTGTGGTCTTCTACCCTTCTTATATATGTTCTTTGCATAAGCTACAACAATCAGGTAGGTGCTTTTTGGATTTGTGCTCAGTAGATTTTCTGATCAGTGGAAATGAGTCAACAATGGAAGCAGCATCTTATATTGTGGGACAGAAAACCACTGGACTAAGGAGAGCGGGGGAGCAGACCACACTCCCACAAACAAACATATGCCTTCTCTCTCTCACATGCATCCACCCACTGATCCACTGTAGTTAACCCCTTAAAAATGTAGGGTTCATTAGCCCCAGACTGACAGCTTTGAAAAATCTCATCTTGAATGTATAAAATTATCTAGAAGAGTGGGGTGTACAGAATCCCTTCCATTTGGGCCACTGTGGAATCAAACCCTTTTCACTGCTCATTGGGAAGAACAGACAGAATCGGTCATAAATATTGCTCTCTTTTGTCCTCAAGTTGCTAACCAAGGCAATATGCAGAGGTGAAATTTCTTGTTTCAACGGTCAAATTCTATTTGATCTCCCCAAGCCTTTTCTTAAGTACACAACCAGATCTCTCTAACTGCACTCACCATGCTGGTGATCAGATTGCGTGTAATGCAGCTCTATTTGGATAAGTATAAGCATATTGTGGGTGGGAGGGCAATAGATAAGCAAGAGTACATATTTCACATTGCTAACTACTCCCCAGTTTTCTACCAAGCGTGCTAACAAGTAACTTCCTCAATAGGAATGGTGCAGCAAGGAAAAGGTGATCATGTTAACAAGGTCGATTAACTAACTGATGAAGGTTTTTGTTGGTCTTCTGTGGAACAGATTTAGCAGCGTGTGTGCACTTCCTCTGACTGCTTACAAAAACTGAATAAACTACACATCCATGTATAGAGTGGATAGGCTAAGCAACCACTGAGCAAGCAGGAGATTAAGGGGTGGGGAGGAAAATGGCAAAAAGGAAATGTTTTTATTTTCCTTGTCACGGTTCTCCAATACACCGCTGCAAAGACAGTTCTATATCCTGAAATCCATGCTTTGTTCCCCACCACCTCCACCCCATTCAGCAATGAAGTCTTCAGAGAAAAGGATTAATAGATTCTAGGACTGGAAGGGACCTCGAGAGGTCAATCAAGTCCAGTCCCCTGCCCTCATGGCAGGACCAAATACTGTCTAGACCATTCCTGATAGACATTTATCTAACCTACTCTTAAATATCTCCAGAGATGGAGATTCCACAACCTCCCTAGGCAATTTATTCCAGTGTTTAACCACTCTGACAGTTAGGAACTTTTTCCTAATGTCCAACCTAAACCTCCCTTGCTGCAGTTTAAGCCCATTGCTTCTTGTTCTATCCTTAGAGACTAAGGTGAACAAGCTTTGTCCCTCCTCCTTATGACACCCTTTCAGATACCTGAAAACTGATATGTCCCCTCTCAGTCTTCTCTTTTTCAAACTAAACAAACCCAATTCTTTCAGTCTTCCTTCATAGGTCATGTTCTCAAGACCTTTAATCATTCTTGTTGCTCTTCTCTGGACCCTCTCCAATTTCTCCACATCTTTCTTGAAATGCAGTGCCCAAAACTGGACACAATACTCCAGTTGAGGCCTAACCAGCGCAGAGTAGAGCGGAAGAATGACTTCTCGTGTCTTGCTCACAACACACCTGTTAATACATCCCAGAAGCACATTTGCTTTTTTTGCAACAGCATCACACTGTTGACTCATATTTAGCTTGTGGTCCACTATACCCCCTAGATCCCTTTCTGCCGTACTCCTTCCTAGACAGTCTCTTCCCATTCTGTATGTGTGAAACTGATTTTTCCTTCCTAAGTGGAGCACTTTGCATTTGTCTTTATTAAACTTCATCCTGTTTACCTCAGGATTTCTCCAAATTTCTCCAATTTGTCCAGATCATTTTGAATTATGATCTTTTACCTTCCCATGTGAGGGATTCACTGTAAGACCAGTCTAAGCAAGCTTGGAAGAGAACATAGCTCCCAGTTATGCCCCTTAGTTCTTGGCCTCCTATTTCCTCATCTCACCATGTGACATGATACTATGCCGCTTATGGCTATGGAACACTAGAGGGAGCAATGGAGTGATTGCTCTTATCTCTTATTCACCAAGAGATAGCGTGTCTTCCCCAACAAGTCCTATAAAGACTCCTACAGGCCTTTGCCCTATAGGTTAGCCAGATTTCTTCAGGGCTGTCTCAATTTGGAATTTTAAAAATTTATTTCATTTTTTTTAAAATATTTTTAAATGATTTGTTAAAGATGTCATCCTTCATGTTTGACTGTGAGGATTAGTCAAGGGAGGCAGATTTTAAGAAAGAGGTCAGGTGAAACAAGCCATAAGAAACCAAGCCAAGTAGATTTACACCTGTTATTCTAAATTCTTGATCAGCTTGAATAGCTAGCTATATTTTATTTTGAGGGCCTGGGTTAGGAGTTTTATTCAATACCAGTGGAGTAAATTACACTGCTCAGGTAACCGCACTGCACTCTGAGGAGATCACTCTCATACATGTAAGAGTTTCTGTAACCGGGTCCCGTCCCGCACCCCGCTACCATTCCGGAGCTGACTCTGCAGTAGTATACTCGGTCTCTCTTCGATTAGGTCAAGTATCAGGAGGTAGCGTGCTAGTCTGTACTCGCAAAAACAACAAAGGAGTCCGGTGGCACCTTAAAGACTAACGGATTTATTTGAGCATAAGCTTTTGTGGGCAAAAAAAAAACATCCGAAGTGGGTTTTTTACCCACGAAAGCTTATGCCCAAATAAATCTGTTACTCTTTAAGGTGCCACCGGACTCCTTGTGGTTTTCGATTAGGTTGACTTCCCTCACGTTTTTTCTCTGAGAGATGTATTTTTAGGATGTGATATGGTACGGGGGCTATTTTAGAAATGCTGTTATGGTCAGGATGTATCCCCTTACCTTGTCATTTTGAAGAGAAGCCAGCTCAACAGCCTTTTGTGCCAGAGTTAGCAGGTTGGCCTCTTGAGAAACACACCGTTTTCTTCGGGTGCTCTGGATCACACCACCTCTCACCCCCACAAAGTCATTAGTTCTCTGAGTGCTTTCTTCGGTCATTGCCACTTGCTTCTCCCCATCTCTGCTATTATAGGACGTGGCCGGCCTCTCTGTGTCAGGCTGGTTCAACTCGTTACTACTCAGGGTCTCCTTTTGTCCTAGGTGTGTTCTCGTGGGCTGTTGATAGCTACCCTTGTTGTGGCCCAGAGCTTCAGTCTCATGCTGAAACTGGAGTCCTTGCTGCTGTGGTTGCCAGTGATGCAGGAACAGATTGCTAGCTTGTTCCTCTACTGGTTTAGAAGCCAATATTTCTCCTGAAGAAGCGGATGGCAAAATGCCTTCCTTGGAGAGTCTCCTTGATCTCCTAGGAAAGGGTATCTGGGTCTGAGGTAGCACAGTCTGTTGGTTTTGCTCTGTTAGGGCTTTCAAGAGTTCCTGGTTCCTCTCCGGTTGCTGGTACTGGTGGGCCACCATATGATGCTGGGGTGCTGTTGCTGCCACATGGGGCTGTGCTATAGAAGCAGCTTGCTGGAGGTTGAAGGCTTGCGCGGTGGCCTGTTGCTGCTGTTGTGGGTAGAAGTTTTCAAACAGTTGCAGCTGAGGAAGAGACTGTTGTTTCTGCTGGGTAGTAAAGACTGGATTGGAGGAAGCTGGGGCTTGTTGAAAGACATGTAACAATTCAGGAAGGCCTTGCTTCTGGCCTTGGTGACCGAATGCAAGTTGGAAAGGCTGTAAAGGTAGAGTCTGATTCTGCTGTTGCTGCTTCTGCATCTGGTGATACGAATTCATTTGAGCTTGCTGCCTGATTAGTGCTTGTTGTTCCAGCTGACGCTTCTGGGCCATCATCTGCTGAACAGCAGCATCTCCATATATTTCTAGCTGCTGCACCTCCATTTCTTTTTCCTGGCTTCTTTTCAGAGCTTCAGGATGGCCATAGAAACTTGGGGCACTGGCATTGTGGTGGACCCCTTTCTGACTGCCCCCATAGACCACACCGTGGTTCCATGCCGCAGGTGAAGGCTGCCAACTGGAATCAATCCTCTCAGGCAACCTGTTCCCCATCAATGAGTTCTGCCATTTGACAGCAGCCAGCTGCTGAGACATCATCATGGAATCCCCCCGATCTTGAGTATAAACAACAGAGTTCATCAAGGCAACATTGTTGGGAGCACCAGTTAAACCCCCTGCTTTAGAAAGCTCCATAGTTTGTGAAGCAGGTATTTCCCCTCCATGTCCATAGTACTGTCCTTCCTTCAGCTGCTGTTGCAGTTCTTTCGATGGCACAGCTACATCCTGCTCATTAAAATATGCAATCCGTTTCCCAGCCCTCTTGTTTGAAGACTTTTGTTGAGCCTGAAGATTCATGGTTCAGTCTATTCCCAGTTACACACACAGATTTACAACCCGCCCATCTCAGAGACTGGGGGAAGAAAAGACACCAAACAGTTCACTTTCCCATCCAGTTCCAGTTTCGTAAAAGTCCAGATGGAAGTGCCTCCACCTCCTTTTCCTCTGTGCGCCTTTCCCTTTCTTCTTTCTGCTCTTCTTCTCTGCAGTTCAGAGGATGCTGGAGTCCACTTGATCACAATGCCTGAAACAGAGAATGAGCATCAATGAGTCACCAGTAAGGAGCACAAAATAGCAATAGGACATCAGATGGCATATACACCCTCAGAATCAGCAAACAGTAAGGTGTGTGCCTGTCTCTCCTTCCAAAAAAATCATGACCAGGAAAATCTTGCCCGTGGGGAATGGAGTGGAGGAAGATAATTTATTTATCCTACTCAAAAAGAAATAAAAAATATCAGAGTACTTTTGCACAACAAGAACAGCAGTTGCAAACAGCACTTCTGATTTCAATAATGAACACTTTAGCTCAGGAGTGCCCCAACTTACAGCACGCAGGCCGCACAGCGCCCACCACAACATTTCATAAGGCCCGCGTCCTGCTTCAACACAATATACTATCGGCCAATTCATCAGTGTTTTGTCGTCATGTTTACATCATTTTAGTTTATCCAAGTGTATAAATAGACAATACTGTACTTAGAAACAAACTATCTAAATACACATGAAACAAAATGAACTTAAAATATAAATCAAAACAGGTGACTTTTAAAATATGTAGGATCTGTTTGGCCCACACAAGATTGCGTTTAGGTTTATGTGGCCCTCCTGTGTAAGATGATCGGGCACCACTGCTTTAGCCCACTCTGAAGCCTTTTCTGTTTAACATTCCCACCTTCCTCCCATCAAGCCATTGATTTTTATTTAATTTCTTTCTTGTGAGCTGATCGATCTGCTTTTAATTCAAACCCTGAAAAAATAACAATGACTTGCTAAAACTAAAAAAGGCAAACAATTTAAATTATCTCAGGATTCCCAAATTTCCTCTCTGAGATAGTTTAAAAAAAAAAAAAAACACCACCAAAATCTTCAGCTGAACATAAAGGAAAGGTGCTCCATTCAACAATGGGAGAGGAAGGGAACTAGCCAGTAGGTGTATTGTGGAGAAATTATCTTGCTTCTGCAGCAGCCTATCAGCCAACAAATCCCTTAACAGTTCACTACAGGCAGGACCTGCCCAACCTGCTGTACTCTCAATGTCTTTTGCAGCAGTTGGAAGTTGCTATTTCTGCTAAGGGATTTCACACTGAATAGTGGTTCATGAAGAGTCTGGAGGCACCTTTAACGATCTTCAGACTAAATATCTGTCAGTGTACAACAGGAAAAGAAGGTCCCTCAAGCACATGAATACACATAATCAAGGATGAAAAGCCATAATAAAGGAAGCCATCTTCTATGGCACATACTCCAGAACGCTCATGGACTGGCACATTCTCTTAAAATGTGTGCTATTAATGACCTTAAGCCTTGGATAAGAATCTTATTATTATCTTAAACTTAAATACATAGAAATACCAGCTCCCAAGTAATGAGGCTATCCCAAACCTAGATATCATGCCATGTCATCAGTATTCTCATAGACTCATCCAGTAAGTCACATTTTACAGAAGAATTATTTCTGAAATGTTTTATATTTAAAATAATAAATAATAATAATACTATTTGTATCTATCCACCTACAAAGCCAGTCTCTCTTAGCGAACAATCTAACTGTTCAGACCTCAGATGGAGAGAAAATGCTAATAAAATGTTATAATCTCTAAAATGATCTAGAGCAAGTTAATAAAGCCATGATTCCAAGATAAAAAAAACCTTGGGGCCTACCAGGACAAGAAGTGCCATAGATCCCATTGGAAAGGTAGGAATCTTCACATTCCAATAAGAAATAGCAACCATTTCTAGCTCTCACTAGTCCAAGACTTTTTGATGGGGTGGGGAATGGACAGGAAGGCAGGGAAGAGATGAGGAAATTCTGCATTTGGAAGGGAAAAGAAGAACAGTTATGGCTAATGGTGTAAACATTAAAAAAAAAAAATTAAAGTATTTAAAATGGCAGCTGTTTGAAACTTAGTTTTGGAATTTTACTAGTAGTTCTGGGAAGATGGGATTAGTGGGCAAAATGCGAGAGGCAGTGAAAGATGCTCGAAAAAACCTATTGTGTGGATATTACTACTACATATGGGATATGATGGTGCTTTTACTGTATTTCTTTTTTTTTTTAAATTATTATACACACTATTTTTATAAATGATTCTTATCTACCCTGTATTTTTAAATGATTTAAATCAGATTTTAAATTTAAATATTTCCTTTTTAAAAATAAACCTGTTAAAATTAAATTAGAATTCATGACTACCTATATGAGGTCTAAATTTACTATCATTTATTAAAATAATTTTAATAAATTAAAAATAAGCAGAATCAATGAGCCCACCTCAAATTTAGTAATGAATTAATAAGAAAGGACTTAAAATCTGCATTTTTATACATAAAATCAGAGGAAAGCATTTAACTTTTGAGGACAAGCTTTATAAATATGGTATATAATATGTCATATACTACATTAGATAGGTACATTATCTTCAGTCTTTACAACTGGAGTCAGTGTTGTTATTTACTTTTTCCCAAAGGTCAGTATTTTCAGTTGCTTAATGGAAAATATAATAGCTTAAATAAATACTCGGTCATTATTTATTTTAAATAGAAGGAAGAGGCCCCAGGAAGAGGGTAAATTTGGACCATATCCTTTATGTATGCTCAGTCTATTTGCAGGATGATGGGGACTCCACCTGCTTATACAGTCTACATCACACAAACACCAGTGAACAACATATGGCCAACTCACTGTTTGCACAGGACACGTAAGCATACAGAACCCAAGTCCTAGATTCCAGTTCAGCCCCTCATTCCTGACCTGTGCTGCAGAGGTTGATCTGCGTTTAACAGTTTTGAGGACAAATACATGAAGTCTCTTGGGGGTAGAAACATTTATTTGCAGTTGCTCTTTACATTTCCTCACCTCCTTCCCATTGTGAAAAGTCTGAATGACAGCCCACAAACGGACTCTATTATCTGGCTTGCACAGTGACCACAACCTTCCTTTTACTATCAAAGAGAAATGAATGATGATTGCAGCAAGTTGAGAACTGTGCTCAGTGTGGTGGATTTTTTGTTTGTTTGGTTTGGGGCATTGCTAAAATAAGATTCACCAAAGTTCAAAGCTCCCACCTGTGGAGCTGAATTGGTTGTAGAAACAGTGAGGAAGAGCAGGAAGCACAGATGCAGACTAGGAGGCCACAATTCCCATAAAATAATGAGAATGGAAAAAAAAGTACAGAGGGCTTGGGAGAAGGGAGAAAACACCATTGAAGAGTTTGTTTCTTCACTAATGCTTCCACGCTCAATAATATTTAACATTTAAATGGTGTATTTCATCCCAGAGAATCACAAAGCGCTTTACAAACCAACACACAATTTATACTCCATCCAGGATCACGTCAACCACTACAGAAAAGCAGCCTTCTTTGAGATGGCAAGGAAGCAAATGACACACACACACATCGTGCCGTGTAAGGGAATTCTTGAGCAAGGAAAACAAGGCCATTTCTTATGGAGTCTGCCATGGGATTTTTAAAACCCACACAGAGCAGACAAGACATTTTTATTATTATTAATTAAAGACCCCCAACAACAAGGTGCAATAAAATATTTTATATATTAAAAACGGACGTTAAACTGGATGTTCCCCTTTGCCCAAGGTCCTGTAACCTGAATCTCCTCAAACTTCACATGACTGCAGAGTAGATTTTAAAACTGGGAAGGGGGGAGGCAGGCACAGGATTTATGCAACTTCTACCTTCAATCTAGACCAAGCTTGGCTTCCCTGCAAGTGGAATCACGGCTTGCTGTTTCAGTGAGAACTGACTCACTTCCTCTGCCTGTTTTACTGCTGTTCTCTTCCCTCCTCCTACTCCTTCACCCTGGCCATAAGCAATGGAACTCTGCCACCTAGTATGACAGAGGCCAGGGCGTTCCTTCCTTCACCTAGCACAAACTCTCTCAGCTCATTTTCCAATCCCCTTTGGACAGCACGAAAATAACTCCAAAAGAAATGAGAGACACAGGAGATGGAAAAATTCTCTTTTTAAAATCCTATCAACACACAATGTAACTAGCCAAACGTGTTCAGTGAAACCCTGAAAATCCACATCCCACAAGATAAGAGATGCTTTAAAATGGAACCCAGGCTGCAAACATGAACACTCTTGGACAAAAGTAATAAATGTACATTGCTTAAGAGTATTAGTGTTATTTTTCCCCTTTGTTTTCTGCAGAATTGCTACAAATTAGCAGCACTGTTTAACTACAGTGTGTAAGGTTATACAAATAATAGTGCCTTATGATACTACTATACTTTCCAGAGCAATTGCAAAATATTTGTTTGGGGGGAAAAAAATCAATTCCTTTGCAGTTTTCCTTCCTTTGTCCTTTTTGAATTCCTATAGTACTGACTATTCAAATCTAGCATATTGTTATCTGTATGAATTCATCTAAAACTTTAGCAGTTTCCTGTCCTCTTGCTAATGTTCAACAGACTGTTCTCAAACCAGATACCTGCCTCCCCTACTTGTTCACTGGTTTAGAATCTCTTGTAGAATTTCTCTCTCTGAATTGCACTTACTTTAGTTAGAACATCTAGAAAACCCTTCCTATTTCTTTTTCACCTGCTTCAGAAACCATCTATCAAGTGTATTAGTTATTTTTAAGCAATAAATGAAGAAAATCCTTCAGATCTCAGGTTCTCTCTTACAACATGATCAAGGCATGAGATTTTAAAAGATTTGTTGCTGACTGCAACACATTTCAAAGCGAGGATCTCAATCTTGGAAGGCGAAGGGGGTGTTGCAGTGAAAGAGAGAGGGGGGAAAAAAACCAAACACCATTGCTCTGCTTTGCATCATCTTCCCAATGATTCCTCCAATCATGCAATACAGTGAAGTGAGAAACCAGAGGAAATATAGCTGGCTAAAACCCAATCCAGAGGGAATATTGATGTGCAAGTCTTTTTTTGGAGACAGATAAAAATTTGTTCTCACCCAACACTGAAGGTATCGGACTTAAATATAGTCAGGTTGTACTCTGGGTTCCATTCAGCTCCTCATCACTCCTAAAGGCCCTGAAAGCTGCAATGATCAGAAATGCCCTATACCTTCTTAAACTAGCCAAACATCTACTAATTAACTTCTACCACAAACCCAAGGGGCCACCTGGAACATCACATCCTCCTCAGCAGGGTCAACCAGAGGAAACACATCCACTCCACTGGTCCACACTCTGCATAACTGCCAGTCAAATTTTGCTTTCAGTTCAAGATCCTTGGCCTTTTCCAAGCCCTGTATGCATAACACACCCCAGATTATCTCACGGACTGTCTCTCCCTCCACCTTGCTCTCTTGACCCAGGCTTGTGTTAGTATGCCCAGTTTGGGACAGTTGCCCTGCAGTCATTGTTCAACTAAGAAAGACTCCTCAAGTCCCACTTTGCTGGAGGCTCCCAAGGGTGGGAATATATACTGATAGTACTCAAAATAGAAAGACTTATTTGGTATTGGAGCTCTTTGAATAGATCACTTCAGATACACAATCCCAACCCTCCATCCCCCTTTCTTTGGAGTCTATATTAGAGACTATATTTTGAGAAAGTGGTAGGAATTGAGGGCTTGCAGGGCCCTTATAAAGGGTTGCATTGCTCAGGTTACAGTTTCCTCTTTTCCTGCTGGGAATTAGCATGCCTTGTCTAAGGTGCTCTAAAAACTTGGCAGTAAGAGATTGGAGTTCTCAGTGAAGCACAAAACAGTACCACCAAGGCAGCTTTCCATTTGCGAGTCTGAACCTTAAACATTCTGAGTTTACACATCTCCTGTGCCTTGGAGGCAGCCATAAGGAACACTACCCATGAGCGGACAGACAAGGAAAGACTGTTTAAGTTACATCTTCCCAAAAGAAAGTTGACCCTGTACTTACAAAGTGTGGCTCCAATCTGCATCTACCATACAAACGCATTTAGTATAGTGGCCCATATGCAGACACAGGGTAAGGCCTGGTAATGAGACCTTCAAAAATAGTGGTCTCAGATAAACAAAAAAGACCTCTATTAACGTACATGGTAACTCTCCAACTCTCTACTTGCCCAGGCCTTGGCTTTTGTTTTTCCATTATTAGACGAGGCCCTAGTGTATGCAGAAAGTAATAGTATGTGGTCTGGAGATGTACTTAGCTGGAAAAGAGAAGCAACAAACATGAAAATGCTAATATAACAATTATGAAAGAAGGTCAAAGGTGACCGGTAAAAGGGAA
Source organism: Trachemys scripta elegans (assembly GCF_013100865.1). Lineage (NCBI taxonomy): Eukaryota > Metazoa > Chordata > Testudines > Emydidae > Trachemys > Trachemys scripta. Next base: position 63,718,235 of record NC_048301.1, on the reverse strand, counting down.
AAAAGGGACTTATGTCTTTGTATTGTTCAAAGAGGGCTTGAAAGGTTGTCAGAAGAGTACACACACACACACACACAGGTATATATAAGAAATTTAGGTCTTGTCTACTTTGGAAGACCATGGTGACTGGAAAACTAGTGAAGTTACAACATCACAAAAATCAAAAGACTGAAACTGAGTTATTAAGAAAGGAAGGGAATTGTTAAATTATTAAAAAACCAAAAAGTTTTAAATAAAGACAGACATACTTGGGAGAAAGAAATCTATTTGCTAAAGATTAAACACCCTGCACCTTCAATTAAGGTATGAGAGCTCACAAATCACATTCAAGATTCCTCCAGGAAAAAAACAACAACAAAGAATTAGATTTTATATTCCTAACATTTCTGAAGTTAAAAACAAACAATACATAAATAAACCTTACAGGCCTTTTTCTACACACAGTAAAGCAGCACAAAAGATCCCTTGCAGACCATCTTTAAAATAATAATAATAATAATAATAATCTATAGCTTAAGATGAAGCAGGTCTATTCAGACTGTAGCATCATTGCTCCCAACTGACAGCTTCCACTGCTGAGCTCTGTTGCCCCAATGACTAAGCAGGCTCCCCTCCCTGATGTCTGGGGATGACCTCATATCATCATCATGTCAGTTTAAAAAAAAAAAAAATTTAACATTTCTACACAAGAGTCATCCTGCAGTTGCATTAGGACAGGTTTCTGCAACATATTGTTAAGTGTACTACTCCTCTGAGCAGCAGCATAGAACGCCTCTGGCTGGTAACTGCTGTGACATACAGCAGTGGTTCTCAAACTAGGGTCACCACTTGTTCAGGGAAAGCCCCTGGCGGGACGGGACGGTTTGTTAACCTGCTGCATCTGCAGGTTTGGCCGATCGCAGCTCCCAGTGGCCGCATGGCGGCTGCGGGAAGCGGCGGCCAGTACGTTCCTCGGCCCGCGCCACTTCCTGCAGCTCCCATTGGCCTGGAACGACAAACCACGGCCACTGGGAGCTGCGATCGGCCGAACCTGTGAACGCGGCAGGTAAACAAACCTACTCGGCCCGCCAGCGGCTTTCCCTGAACAAGCGGCGGCCGTAGTTTGAGAACCACTGGCATACAGCATATGCAGGAACCAGCCCCCATGCCATGCTCCCTTACCCCTCAGTGTCTGAGAGTGCTATGTGGTACTGTTTGTACAAAGGATGGAGAAAAGGCAGGATTTAAAGTTAGTGAAATTAAGTCAAAGACTGTCAGCTCCTGACACATCTGGGTCAACTATTCCACATACTAGCGGCCCCTCCAGGTGAAAAATACCCTTCACAAAGCTTTTCTTCAGAGGACTTCTTTTCTATAACACGTTAGTCTTGTACTTCTCATTATACTTTTATTAGTATTTTAAACTTCTAACGCATTTTTCTTGCTACAGGATCCCCCCACCAAGGAACTGTGCACTATATAAACACATAGCACCAGTGAAACACTGCAACTTTTGGAGTGGAGGGCAGTAAACAACCAGGATACAGCACAGTACTGGGGACAGGGAAGAATTTTAGTCAAGGACTGTCCATCAACTCATTGTGAGCTGCATTCCTCCCTCCCTCCCATACCCAAAATACAAGGACAAAGAATATCCTAGGCACACTTTGAAGAAGAGCTCAAGAACCCCCTGTACCTGATATGGGCAGAAAGGACAGAGAGGAAGGTTATGTGATCAAACAACAAAATACATAACCAGTTAGCTAAGAGGGGATAATTTAGCTTCTGTCACTTGGTAAATAATTGTGTTGTTCTACCAGTAGCGGGACAATAGACAAGCATAAGAGGGAAAAACTAAGATTGACATAGAATTACAAAATATTTCTAGACCTTAACATTTAGATTTTTTTTAAACTACAACCTTATTATTTAATGTCCATATTTTTATCCTAATTAAAAGGCTTTTTCACAATTTTCTTCTTTAAATGCACACCATTCTAATAATAGTATTTCACATGAATAGACCTTTATTTCCAACATGAATTCTATTTTGGAAGATTTTGCCTGGAAATTTACTATTGCACTCGGTTCTTTATTTAAAATACTGTTTTCCATTTAACAATCTCTCTCTCTACCATTTAATATGCCAAGTTCCTGACCTCACATTTTGTAATGACATGAAACTCTATTCTCCAGATCTTCTGTTGAAAGCCTCCCTGCAGTTTTATGGTTTTCTCACTTTCACCTGCTGTTCCACCCGTATTTGGCATCATAAGGAAATTTAAATTCTATGCATTATTGATCCACTTTAAGATGTTTTGCATACAACTATTAGATCAGTGGTTTTCAAACTTTTTAGGCTACATACCCCTTTCTAAATAATGTAGTCTACTGCAGTGGTCCTCAAACTAGGGCCTCAACTTGTTTAGGGAAAGCCTGTGGCTGGCCGGGCCGGTTTGTTTACCTGCCGCGTCTGCAGGTTTGGCCAATCGCAGCTCCCAGTGGCTGCAATTTGCTACTCCAAGCCAATGGGAGCTGCGGGAAGCGGCGCAGGCCGAGGGACATACTGTCCAACTCTCCCTTCACCCCCTCATTGGCCTGGAGCGGCGAACCGCGGCCATTGGGAGCTGCGATCAGCCAAACCTGCGGATGTGGTAGGTAAACAAACCAGCCCTGCCCACCAGGGGCTTTCCCTGAACAAGCGGCAGCCCTAGTTTGTGAACCACTGGTCTACTGCATACACCCATCTGAGATAGGGTCATAATATACCTATGAAAAAAAGGTCTAACACGATCCATTGTCTGCCATTACAGGATTTTTCTCACGTACCCCCGACAACAGCTAGTGTACCTCTAGAGGTATGTGTACCCAGTTTGAAAACGACTGTATTAGATAGAAGGCCCCAATACTGAGCTATGAGATGCTGTGTGGCTTCTCCTCAGAAAAGTGGATGAAGTATAGGGTGCAGAAAATTACAATAAATAGTAGTAGGTCGTCCTCTATTTCACCAAGCTCCTCCATTTTACAAATTATTTCATGCAATACTTCATCAAAAGCCTTGCTAGGATCTAGCTAAAATGCTTCCATTGCCTTATCCACATCAATTTTCTTTGTCAGACCCTTAAAGAAACTCTATCAGATTAGTCTGATGAGATTGGTTTCTCATTAAATCCCCTTGCTGCAGCTGCTGAGCTTACTGCTCTCCTCTTTAAGAAGTTCAATTTCTTTGTCTCTAGTGAATGAATCTAAAAATTGTTCCTGGAATCAAAATCAGGCTACACAGTTCTCTGCTTCCCTTCTAAGACAGAACAGTTGCCTCAGATTCAACCTTTCTCCAGCCTTAATAATTAGCACTTCAAAGTGCTTTTTATTAGGGGATCTCAAGGCATTTATGACATGTGGGTAAAGTATCATGACCCACATTCTACTGGATGAGAAACTAAAGACAGAGGAGTTAAGAGAGATCAGGGGCAGAATCATGAACAGTACAAAGTCCTGACTATTAATCCCCTGCTCTATATACTATAAAACACTCCCTAAATTTACATACATAGATAAGTATTGAAATAACTCTAAAAGACAATAAAAACTATGTGATTTTTATTTAAGTCACTTTTATAGAATCACAGAAATATAGGGCTGGAAGGGACCTTGAGAAGTTATCTAGTCCAGCTCCCTGCACTGAGGCAGGACCATATAAATCCAGACCGTCCCTGACAGCGTTCATCGAACCTGTTCTTAAAAACCTCCAATGACAGGGATTCCATGACCTCCCTTGGAAGCCTATTCCAGAGCTTTTAGTTGCAAAGTTTCTCCCAATATCTAACTTAAATCTCCCTTTCTGCAGATTAAGTCCATTACTTCTTGTCCTACCTTTTGTGGACATGGAGAAAAACTGATCACCGTCCTCTTTATAACAGCTCTTAATATAGGTGAAGAGAGTTATTAGATCCTCCCTCCTCCCCCCAAGTCTTCTTTTCTCAAGACTAAACAACATGTCCAGCTTTTTTTGTTTTTTTGGTTTTTTTTAAACCTTTCCTCATAGGTAGGGTTTTCCCAAACCTTTTAGCATTTTTGTTGCTCTTCTCTGGACTCTCTCCAATTTGTTCCCATCTTTCCTAAAGTGAGGCACCCAGAACTGGACACTATTCCAATTGAGGCCTCACCTGCGCCCAGTAAAGTGGAACAATTATCTCCTGGGTCATATGTATGACACTCCAGTTAATACACCCCAGCTGTAGAATATCGTATAGCTGAGCAATGAGCCTTGAGTGATGGGGGTGGGGCTGTTTACACAAAGCAGATAAAAGTAGCCTATGTTGGTGTTGAAGGGGAATAATAGACTTTAATGCCTCTGACATACAGAGAAAATGGATTGATCCAGGAGCCAACAACAAAAAAGCCACAATACAGTTCATATCCATTGCCTACCGATTGCGCTCCATGCCACTATGTGGAAGACAAAAGGTCAGTTATTTGGTTCAGCTCTCTCCTTTCATGGTCCAGAACCACAAGCATCTGTGGGAACGCAGTAGGAGAGAAAGAGAAGAGGGAATTTTTGTATTTGCTGTTCCCCCTAGCCAGCAAAAGAAATGTAGTTATTTCTGAAAGGAGATCCTTCCAGTCCTCAGGTGCAAAGTTTGTGGCTATGATGTAGGATACCAAGGACTAGGAAGAAAAGCAAGGGAAGACATGACATTCTAAGAGCTCCTACGTGAGAATAAATTAACTCTGAGGGGGTGGGACACACAGACAATACCTGTCAAACTACCAGCTGCAAAGGTGAAGGGAACAAGGTCAACTCCATAAACACACAAGCAGAGTGAAAGAAAAATAATTAAATTTTCCCATTTTGAAGTGGGAATGATTCCCTCATCCATCAACACGATAGTGAGTGTAGATGCAAAATGTGGCACACTGGTGTTAATTCAATAGCTTTTCATCATTGGAGACTTAGGATAGGTCATAAGCAGAAAAAATGTTCTCATCTCAGCCAGCTGGAGGTTTATCATCATTAAATCACCATCTATTGCGACATACTTGATAAGAAGTGATGAAGGCAGGCATGGGAACAATGAACTCTGCAGAGCTTATGGCATAGCCTCTGCATACGTTACACCGAGCCATGAAATCATGGTCTCACAATCACTAAAATTCTACTCCAAAAACCTCACACATTTTCGAGTGTTTTCTTGCAAGTAGTCGGTCAACACCAACAGAATTCCTGCAGACTGAACACACCCAGCCTTTCCTCCTACTCACTACCCTCAGACTCCTGAAAGCAGGAAGGACAGCAACACAGCATTCTTTCATATCAGGAAGAGGAGAGGGAAAAATAAACAATCATTGTAAGCTGTGTAAAGTGATCTGGAAGCGAACTGGGTCTATCTTATCCACCCAGCGGGTGGAGCAACAAGACTTGCCGGGGTGATCAGGCACTGAAAATCATACCCTTGTTCAGAAAGCAAAAGAAATTAAATCCTGCACTAAATTATGCCAGCCTCCCAAATGCCTCCTCTCACCTTACCGGAGGCAGCAAAACCTTTCCAACAAATATTTAAAAGGCTTCGGTCTAAAGAGATATGTTGTTCAGGTGCCCAGTGCAACGAAGTAGAGACAACCTAAACTCAACATGAAAAAGAGACACTGACTGGCAGAATTGCTTCTAGCTTTTTAAGGACCCATTATAGATAAAATACACAGGAGTAGTGTAGGCCTATGGCTGCCATTCCTGACTGAACAGAATAATTTAGGCAACTGCATTAGGTGAGAGTCCTGGAAATCAATAAGGCATTTTGAAAGACAGAGATCAAAGAGAGCCCCGTTGAGAAAATACTGCAGAGCACAGAAGGAACTCTCCAGTGCTTGGATATGTTTGGAGGATGACGGTGTAAGGGGAAACAGTTTATGAGAGACAGGCAATATCAAAGGGGAGGAATTAGCATCCAGGAAATGTAACCGCTGTATATAAAGGCTACATGGTGCTATACCCAAGGTTGCTTTTCATGTACCTGACACATCCTTACTGAAGAAAGTAACAATGCAGTAACTTCTCAAGCAGCCAGAACAGCCACCTGGTGCACCTATTTAAAGATACTATTACCACCCTTCTCATTTCTCCAATCTCACTCACAGTCCGGTAATAAATCAATAAAACCCCATTAAGCAGATGTACCAATCAGGGTCTTTAGAGTGATGTTCAGCAGCTCTGTGATGGCAGACAGAGTGAGCAGAAAGCTATCATACAGCAATCTACCTACCCATTTGATATAGGATCTTCAGAAAATCAGAGATTTAAACATCAAGAATATTGCTATAAATGACCAAAACAAAAAATGAAAGTGAATTTCAATGGAGAATTACCGTTTTGAAACAGGAAGTAAAAAAGTGATAAAAAAAAATCAATGCAAAAGAAAAATAAGGACCAAGGATAAACTTCACTTTGACGAACATGACTCATAATATGGAGAAATTAATATCCTTCTTATTTCTCTTGTTTACATCACATCACGACCCCTAACTTTTGCCCCCTACCAGCAAATGGTGGTGGTGAAGAGAAAGGAAGGAATTATAAAACACCTGTTTTAATTAGGCTGGTTTCTTTTGTTTACATGCAGATTTTTTTTTTTAAATCACAATTCCACCCAAACATGCACTCCAACTGTCATTTTGGCCTATCATTTCACTTTATGAATATGCTTTTATTTACCCATTAACTTCACTGACATCTTCCTCATTCCTTCCAAATACTTGGATACATTCTAGCAAAGGGCATGTTATAAAGAGAGAATGCCTGATGGGGTTGGAGGGTCAGAAAAGCAGCAGCTGCACCTCAGAGCAGGCTTTCAGACAACAGCCCTATCCAGAGGACATTCTGTACTTTAAAAGGACGTGTCAATGTGCCCTATTCTCATAGTTTTTCTTATACCTGTTTGTAAACTCTGAAATTATTCAAGGTTTGCTTTCCAAAACGCTTCTGGCTTTTATTTTGGTTTTTGGGGGAAGGAAAGCAACAGGAGATGGATTTTAAGAAAGCAGTGCTCCGATGTGCCGGTTCTGAGCTCAACCCACAATAGCAAAGCAGCATAGGAAGCCCTGCACTTGTGACTCACCCCACAAGAACAAAATCAGTATGCATACAAAGGAAAACAAATTATGTTAGGGAAACATTTGTGTTTCAAGCTTATTACAAAAAATGATGGAGGGGGGGAAATGATTTTAGAGGTGACAATGTCCTTTCTAGCAGCTGCAGACAATTTAGAACAATTAGCACAAACTAGATCCTCAGTTTAACTTTCTAAGTGATGTTTCCAAAATAACTAAATTGAAATTTTTCCAAATCTTGCAAGATAACAAACAACAACAAAAAAGGAGACTGCTGCAAAGCATCAGTTTATCATCTCATAAACAGGGCCCTATCAATTTCATGACCATAAAAAACACGTCATGGATCATGAAATCTGGTCTCCCGCTGTGAAATCTGGTCTTTTGTGTGCTTTTACCCTAGACTATACAGATTTCATGAGGGGAGACCAGGGTTTCTTAAATTAGGAGTCCTGATCCAAAAGGGAGTTACAGGAGGGTCACAAATTTATTTTAAGGGGGAATCACAGTATTGCCACCCCTTACTTCTCTGCTGCCTTCAGAGCTGGGCAGTTGGAGAGTGGTGGCTGCTGACTGAGGACCCAGCTCTGCACACAGCAGCACAGAAGTAAGGGTGGTAATACCATACCAATCCTTACTTCTGCATGCATCAGCATGCAACATTTGGCATAGAATTGAAAGCAGCCGACATAAACAGGGTTACTGTAGGCAGGAAAGGGGTAGGAGGGAAGGCATGGTCATTTATATGTATGGGAGAACACCACAGTGCAGTATTATACTTCAGTAAAAGTAGGTTTCTGCCATTTGTTTCCTCTAATTAACTAATGTTTGTAAACTGTATTGAAGTTGAGAAGTGCTGTCAGTGCCAAATAGGATGACAGATAATACTAAGAAATAACATGATGTGAAGAAGATTGTGCAGCCTGTGGTGGGGCATGCAGACGGAGAAGCAAAGAACTTAAGAACATTGTATGTTCTGAGACTACATGAAGCTAGAAAGTAGCTATTCTGTGCTATTCTTTTCCTGTGGAAATGGGTTAACACTTCTGCTAATTGTAAGGGCTTAGAGCTATTTTAGGCTCTTCTCTTTGGAACTGTCAGGGAAGGCAGTTGCTAGCAACAGAGAGAAATGTTTACTCCAGCGTGCAGGATTTGCAGACAGCAACATAGTCAGAATGGCAGAGAGCTGGCCGAAATGCTCTCCTTACACTTGCACTCACATAGCTGACATAAGCATACTTCTTTCACTCAGAGTTTCTTCCCAACCGCAAATAAGCCAGCTGTGGAATTGGACATGCCCAGCAGATATGACGAAGTCACTGTGCCTTTTTGCACCGAGAAAAATACATGCCTGACTTTGCAGGACTGCAGTAAGAATATACACTGCAGGGTAAATCTTTGTCCCTTCTTGACCTTTCTTGTTATATCGGTCAAGAGTAAGAAGCAAGAAAGACCTGAGTGTCCACACTGCACGGAGGATCATAGTTTGAATGCTGACCAGATTCCTTCCCCACATAGGGCTTTGTGGAGGTGACAGTCTCCTCTGAGGGGCGAGGAGGGAAAGCTGGGGTAACTGTACTTTCCATTACTAGGAGAGTCTCCTACTCGCCGATAGGGATCCAAAATTCCATAGCTGTTAGTCCACAGTAGAGACACTGTTCCAATCATCAGGTAGGCATTAGTAGTTGTTGTGTGGGCCTGAGGTTAGGGCAATGGCTGCGCGGCTAAAAGAACAAAGCAAGGTGTCAAGAGATCTGGGTTCTATTCCCAGCCCTGCCACAGACTGTAATCTCTTCAACTCCGTTCCTCCATCGGTAAAAAAGAGATAATACCTGTCTCACATGGATGTTGTGAAGCTAAATACATTAATGATTATAAAGTGCTTTGAAATCTCCAGTTGAAAGGTGCTATTATTTTTTATAGCACCCACAAGTATGCTAGGCACTTTATAGTACAAATAGACAGGGATTATTCCCCAGAGTTTAGTCTAATTTTAGACGTGATGCAACAAGTTGGGGGTAATCAAACAATAGGGAGTAGACAGGTGGAAGGACAAAGGTTACACTAGTAAGATCATACAGTTGCTCATTAGTCATATGTGTATCTTACACCAGGTCTACACTAGAAAATCGTATGGTTTCAGTAATTGTCTTAGCTGAACCAACACTGGACACAGTTTGTCCATGCCTACACTTACAGACAGACAGCGGCCACCACTAATTCAGCTATCATTTAGCAAACAATTGCTAAAATTGGTGCTGTTTCCAAGAGTAGACAAGATTGTAGCGGTTCAGTTGAATTTTCTAAAACACTTAAATAAATAGTGTAACTTTTTAAAAGTAGTGTGGGGAAAAAAGTCTGAAGGGATTTAGCTGACGTGAAGGTAGTTGCTGGTAGACTAGAATGTTTGTGGGAAATGTAGACAAAGAATTATCAAGGCTGTCACTTTTAGTAGAGCAAAGGAGTGAGCGAGTGATGCAGTAAGGGGCAAGGTCAGGTAGTTATGTAGGTTATTGAATTGGGCAGTGCCTATGACGTCAACAGGTAAGAAAGATCGTTTCAGTAACTGTATTTTAAAAGCTGTGTTTTAGATGTGCAACCAGCACTGTGGAGGGCAGATTATTAAGAAGTGAATGCTACAAGTTTTAAGCCTTGGAGGTATCTTCCTGGCTCTAGATTCAGAATTCCCCACTTCCTCAACCCCTTTCACCCAACCCACATATCTTAAGGGGGGAGCGGGAGTACACGACTAGAGGAAGAAAAGGGCAGGTTGGTTGGTACTATCAAAACTATCAAAAGCAAAGCAAATTTTTGACCAATTCTGTAGCAGCTAATTTGTGTCCTTATTAAACCACATTCTGAATCAACACACCAATAACTGTGCAAAGGCAATATTGGCCTCAAGCTTATTCAGAAAGTCAGAAGTTTCCTGCAAAACGGACTTACACAAGTGCCAGCAGAGAAAGAAACCACTTGCCCTCCACTTACCAATAATTCAGAAAAGAGTAACATTCTTTACAATTGCATTTGGAACAAATTTTCTCCTGCCTGCAAACCTTTGCAAAAAGTTTTAAATCAAGCATCAGGATGGATAAAAATCAATGAATTACCAAAAAAAATCAGATTTTTTTTTATTTAAATTAGATTTTTTTGATAAAATGCTTTTTGAGGAAAAAACCTATCCAAAGATATTTTTAATTAAGATACACTATAGCTCAAAGATATCTCAACATGGAGTAGGGATTATAAATTCTAATTCTATAGTATGAGACAACATTATTCATGTAATGTTTAAGAAAAGTTTTGTAAATGAATTCCAATAGTTCATGGATTAGGGACCCAATTTTATGGGGTTCCAGGGGCTTCTGTATAGATTAATCTTTCTATCTACCCAATGGGACTCAGTGCTCAGTCTAAGATACCATCAGAGATGCTTAGTTTTGCAATTCTCAAACTGTGGATTTGTGTCTCCAGAGAAAACATGCTTGTTAACAGCAAAAATGTTTTTAAATAAATAAATATAGAGATGTGAAATAACAGACCTCAACCCTACTGTCCCTCTGCAAATTTGTGTACACAAGAGTCAATCCCTTACCTCTCTCTAAAAGTACAAAGTTTCAAAAAGTGTAATAAATAGAAGATTGTTGGGGGGGGAATAGATCTGGACAAGGAGAAGAAGTCTGGAGATAAATATGAGAAGGGAGGGACAGGCACTAGAAACAAAAGTGAAATTGTTTGAGCAGCATATTCCAGAAGTCTTGAGGTTTTTCTGAATGTAACCTTCACTGATTTGAGATCTACTATACAATAGAAGGGAAAACCTATAATGGCAGCAGGCCCTAAAAGAGACCCAGTTTGGGAATATTTTAATGAAGTTCCTCTACCTGTGGGTAAGATAGGCATGCATGCAAAATGCAAACAGTGCAACAAAGAAATGCAAAGCCTGGTTGCCCGAACGAAACAACATTATGAGAGGTGTTTCATCATCTTCAACGCAGCTTCCTCCTGAGAAGAAAGGAACATATCTGAACATGCAGGATTTCCAGGTTGGTAACCTTTTTTATTTCATACTTCTTTCTTAAAGACTGCCTGTCTTCCTTCTGGACTATTCTTGAATTCTCACGTTGGAGCAAAAAACATAGTTGGTACTCTATGGTACTATCATTTTAGATGCAGTTGTGATAAAAAAAAAATAGCTGAAATAGACAGATCTTCCTTTTACAATTTCACCTTTAAAGTTGTACTGAGTGTCAGTGAATGCAAAGAGTAATACTAAATGAGCAGTATGGTAATAATAATTAAATAACTGCATTGACTTATTTAGTTTAGGAGAACACATCCTCAACATATAGTATTCTGAAGACTATCCACCTTCAAGATCACCATCATTTTCTACAGTTTCAGAGTTATCTGCCAATGATAGTGTTTCAGTCATATCATATATGTCACATAGCCACAGTATATCACCTGTAGCAAAATGAAAAAAAAAAAAAAAAATCTCCATCATCCAGAAACAAGTTTGTGATAAGAACCAGCAGATTACAAAAAGAGGTAATTGATGAAAAAATTGCCCAGTTTGTTTAAGCAACAAACTCTCCTTTCCGTATGATTGAGAACCCACGCTTCATTAACATGGTTCAGTCATTAAGACCAGGATACAGTCCATCCAACAGAGCAGATGTCGCAGGCAAATTGCTGGATAAAGTGTATGAAAGAGAAATTGAGCAGTGTGCAAAGGGTCTAGAGGGTGAAATTGTTAACCTGAGTCTTGATGGGTGGAGCAATGCCACCAAGATCCTTTTGTATGTGCTTGTGTGATAACAGAAGAAGGGAATGTCTTCCTTACAGAAGCAACTGATACTTCAGGAATTGCACACACAGCAGAATACTTACAAGAAGTAGCAGTAAAAGCTATAACAAACCGTGAAAAAAAAAATTCAAATGTCTAGTACGCAGCTTGGTCAAAGACAATGCTGCAAATGTATCCAAGATGAGAAGAAATTTAGAAGAAAGTGAAGAGAGTCCCAAGCTAACAACATACAGGTGTGGTGCTCATTTGATGCACCTCCTAGTCAAAGACTTCCGTGTTCCAGAAATCAAGGCAAATGCTGTTGAAACTGCAAAATACTTCCGTAACAACCACTTTGCAGCAGCTGCTCTGAAAAAAGTGGGAGGAACCAAGCTAACTCTCCCACAAGACGTGCGATGGAACTCAGTAATGGACTGTTTTGAGCACTATATCAAGAACTGTCCTAATCCGATGACAGTTTGTAAACAAAATTGTGAAAAAAATAGATGGCACTGTCACAGGCAAAGTTCTCAACATTGGGCTTAAGAGAAATGTTGAACACATGGTGAGTACCCTGAAGCCTATTTTTGTAGCCCTACAAAATGCAAGGAAATAGCTATTTTATTGCTCGTGCTGTTGAAATTTGGAATGAACTGAGTGAGATCTTAAAAAGAAAAATATGCACTCACAGAGTTTAATTACAAGCATTAAAAGAACGAATGGGACAAGCATTATCTCCAGCTCATTTTCTTGCAAATATTCTCAATACTTAGTACCAGGGTCAAACCTTAACTGCTGAAGAAGAGGAGTTGGCTATGACGTGGACATCCAGCAATCATCCCTCCATAATGCCAACTATAATAAACTTCATACATGTTTGCTGATGATGTTTTAAAGAAAGACACACCGGTGAACTGGTGGAAGTCACTTAAGCACTTGGATTCAGAGACTGTTGAAGTGACAATCTCACTTTTAACAGCTTAGCTTCTTCTGCCAGTGTAGAAAGAATATTTTCTTCCTTTGGACTAATTCATTCCAAACTGAGAAATCGTTTGGGACCTGAAAAAGCAGAAAAGCTTGTTTTTCTTTTCCAGATTATGAACAGGAACATGGAGGTGAAAACGACTGAGTTAGCTGCAGAAGCCAATATTTTAAGTTTCTCGTGTTGACCTGGCTGACATAGTTAAATGAAATATTTAAAAAAAAAAAAAAAAAACACGACTATTTTAGTTAAACACAATTTTAACAAAAACAAATCTGATTTAAAAAAACTTGAATGTTTAACTAAATTCAAAAATTGATATGCTTGTTTTGTTAAAATATTATGTTTTCTGTTGAAGAAAAAATCCAGAATACATAACGTTGTTGTTTTAGTTAAATAAAACAATTTAAATGTCTGTCTGGTGATGTTCTCCTCCTAACACAGCATGGCAAGAAAATCTTCCGAATATTAATGATTAACCTGTTGAATTGGAGATAGTTCACCTCCCAATGACTTCATAAATATCTGCTTTAATTACCTTTGGTAAATGAAATTATCAAACAATCATTCATTTTCTGATATAGCTGTAAAACTAATCTGAAAATTTTTCAAAATAAATCACTTTAAAAATGTATAGCGTGTACCTTCTAAAAATTAAATCTACATGTATCTCTGAGTTCTGAAGAATATGTATTAAGGTTATAACAACCAACAAGAATGCACTTTTATGTAGAAATCCATGATTAAGTCGAGTCTTCCTATCTATATGATTTAAATCAAATACACCCTGTCAAGCATGAGACTCAATTCTGAACATTACACAAAATTATAACAATATTTTATCACACTCAAACTGGTACTACAGAAAAAAATAAAACATCCAAATTTACCTATGTACGAGGGGAAATGTTGCAAGGGGTTAATCAGTTCATGTTTGTAAAGCGCTTTGACATTTTATTCTGCACTTCCATAGCTCTATCTGTGGCTCTTGAAACAATGTACAGACAATTTGTGAATTAATCCCTGCAACATCTTTGTATCGCTACCTCCATATTAGAGATGAAGAAAACTGTAGTACAAAGAGGTTAAGAGCTTGATTTTCCATGGTGCTAACTAAGCACACAATTCCAATTAAAATCACAAGGAGCCATAGATCCTCTTCACTTGTGAATACCTCTATGACTTGGGCAAGATCACAGAGCAGCTTACTGGACAAGCTGGCAACAGACTCCAGCATCTAGCTCTAATCCAGGGGTCAGCAACCTATGGCACGTGTGCCAAAGGCGACAAGAGAGCTGATTTACTGTGGCACGCTGCTGCCAGCCTGGGGTCCTGGCCGCCGGCCCCGTTCAGCCCACTGCTGGCCTGGATGGACGGAACCCCAGGCCGGCAGTGGGCTGAGCGGGGCCAGGACCCTGGCTGACAGGGAGCGGCTCAGCCTGCTGCAGGTCTGTGGTCCCAGCCACCGGTCCGCTCAGCCTGCTGCCAGTCTGGGGTTCCATCCGCCGGCCCCTGTAAATGTAAAACGTATTACTGGCACGCGAAACCTTAAATTACTGCGAATAAATGAAGACTAGGCACACCACTTCTGAAAGACTGCTGACCCCTGCTCTAATCATTAGACCTCTTCCATATAAAGCAGCTAAGTGTTATTATAATAAAAGTTCTTACATGAAAGTTATATCATTTTGCAAACAGTAGACCAAAAAGGGATCAGTCATCCCATAAGGAGTACAAATTCCATGAGGACCTGATCCTGCTTTCACTGAAGTCAAAAGGAATTCTGCCAAGACTTCTACAGGAGCAGCAGGAGGCCCTTTTGCTGTCAATATGACCAACAATTCAGCTGAGTTAAAGGGATTTTTCACTAAACTAGATAAATACCCTTCATCTCACACAATATGTTAGTTTCTAGGTTGAATAGAACAGTCTTTTGAGGAAAGTGAGTGAAGGGGATGTCCCACAAACTCTGTATGAACACTAATTGATTAAGCCTCACACAACACAGTTGAGCAGGTAGGTAAATATTATTAATCCAATTTTTATAATGGGTAAACTGAGGCAGAGTGACTTGCCCATTGCTTCATAGTGAGTCACTGGTAAAGCAGGGATTATAACTCAGGAGTTCCTGGCTTCCAACATCCACTGCTCACTCCTTCAGACCATGTTTGGAAGGCATCAGGAAGAGGAAAAACATCTATACTCTGATCATATGGACTAAAATCTAGAAAATAATATTGAGGAGTACAGCTTTCAAAAATAATAATAATCTAGCAAGTTCATCCCACCCTTGAGAACATAAGAATGGCCATATTGGCCTGGACCAATGGTCCATCTATTCCAGTATCCTGTCTTCTGACAATGGCCAGTGACAGATGCTTCAGAGGGAATGAACAGAAAAGAACAATTATTGAGTAATCCACCCCATCGTCCAGTTCCAGCTTCTGTCAGTCAGAGGTTTAGTGGCATACAGAGCATGGCATTGTGCCCCAACCATCTTTATTAATAGCCACTGATGGACCTATCGTCCATGAACTTATCTAATTCTTTTTTGAACCCAGTTATACTTTTGGCTTTCACAACATCCACAGCAACAGGTTCCACAGGTTCATGGTGTGTTGCATGAAGTAGTACTTCCTTATGTTTGTTTTAAACCTGCTGCCTATTCATTTCATTGGGTGACCCCTGATTTGTGTGTTATGTGAAGGAGTAAATAACACTTCCTTATTCACCTTCTCCACAGCAGTCAAAATTTTATAGACCTCTATCATATCTCCCCTTAATCGTTTCTTTTTCACCCTGAACAATTCCAGTCTTTTTAATCACTCCTCATAAGAAACTGTTCCATACCTTAATCATTTTTCTTACCCTTCTCCAATTCTTTATATCTTTTTGAAGATGGGACAACCAGAACTTCACACAGTATTCAAGTTGCGGGCATACCATGGATTTATATAGTGGCATTATATTTTCTGTCTTATTATATATCCCTTTTCTATGGTTCCTAACATTGTTAGCTTTTTTGATGGCCACTGCACACTGAGCAGATGTTTTCAGAGAACTATCCACAATGACTCCAACATCTCTTTTCTTGAGGGGTAAGAGCTAATTTAGACCCCGTTATTGTACGTACAGTTCGGATTATGTTTTCCAATGTGTATTACTTTGCATTTATCAACACTGAATTTCATCTGCCATTTTGTTGCCCAGTCACCCAGTTTTGCTAGATCCCTTTATAACTCTTCGCAGTCAGCTTTGGACTTAACTATCTTGAGCAATTTTGTATCACCTGCCAACTCCCACTACAGATCTTTGGGAGACCCTGTTTACCTCTTGTGTAAATAATAGACTTATGATAGCATCATACTGCTTCAGTATAATTGCAACATTTTTCTAAAAAAATAAAACCACACACACACACACACACACACACACCACACGCCTGGCTATTGCTATCTATAGAAAAGCTCTATCATCAATAGGACAGCTCTCTGACCAGTACTTTAGACTCAAAGACTTTAAGGCCAAAAGGAACCATCATGATCATCTTGTCTGACATCCTGCACATTGCAAGCCACAGAACCTCGTCCGCCCACTCCTGTAATAGACCCATAACCTCTGCCTGAGTTACTGATGTCCCCAAATCATGATTTAAATACTTTGTGCATCTGTTCTTCTATACTCCCTTTGTATTTTTTTCCAAAAGCTCTCTCTGAAACTGCAGGCTAAAGAAAACGGCACCTAAAACGTTTTAGTGAATTTAGTGTTTATAAAACTAACATTTATCAGGATTCAGACACAGAGCAGGCTGACTTTTTTGCAACCTTACCTGTTGCTGCACTGCCCCTGCACCTCATTCCTGAACTGTAGCATCCACTTCTTTAGGTACTTACTTGGCCCTCGACACCACTGTATCTGAGCACGCGAATCTTTAATGCATTTATCTTCACAATACCAATACAGGGTAAGGAAGTGCTATTATTCCCATTTTACAGATGGGAACATAGGTACAGAATTGCTAACTTACTTGCCTAAGATCATACAGGAAGTTTGTGGTAGAGCAGGGAACCGAACGTAGGTCTCTCAAGATTTAGGCTAGCACGCTAATCAGTAGACCCTCCTTCCTCTGTTACCCAGTCCTAGACCTCACCCTAGTACTCTGCTTACGTACCACAATGCTGGCTTGCAACACCTTTTCTATTCCAGCCTAGGGCCAGTGTTCAGCAGGAACTGCCACTCATACTAAACCAAGGATATGGTAAACTAAGGATATGGTAACACTGTATTGCAGCTGAGACAGGTTTAGAATGGGTACTACCAATTTCCTTTTACCACCAATGGACCACAAAAGACATACTAAGCTCTTAACAGGAGTAATGTACAGGGCACGCAGAGAGGAAGTCCTATCACAATCCAGGAACATCAATTAAGTCCACTTCATAGGGCCACAGCTTGTGCACACAGCATTCATTATTCCAGTCTCTCCTCAGCAGGAACTATGCCTTAATTTTGTCTGGGCAGCCATATGTTCTATAGACCAATGTTAGACAATCTGACCGAATCCTTGCCATGAATGCATTTACAGTGTAAAGGGGCATTTTCACTTACCTAAAGTTAAAACTAATTTGTTTTAAATTTATTACATTTAACAGATAGAAACACAGTTCAAAATCTTTTAAAGTGTAAGAAATGCACTTTGATATTATTTTAAAAAGGATAAAAAAAATTAGTTATAGCAAGATAGTGCTTTTGAGTGAGAGATCTAGCTTGACTGTACATTACGCTCAACTTCGCCACCTACTTCCCTAAACCACTCCAAAAGAAGACAGAATAGTTTCTCTCTTTCCCGCCCCCACAGTGCAATTGCAATCTTTGAACCATCAAAATACACAAACTAGCTTCCAGGCCCCCAAGGAACGGAGAACTGTTAGAGCTGAATGTTTTTAGAGTCCAGCGGTTCAGAGTCAAATATGTCCACCTTCATAATGAGCCACTCTCAAATACAGGCCCTAATCATGTTCCCAAGCAAATGGCAAAATCCCCACTGATTTCAACAGGAACAGCCATCAGAGGAACTAATTTAATATTCTGGGTGTAGGAAATCATTGCAGTTACCTAATATACACTGGTTAACTTTAACCCTCCCTAGCTTACATCATATTTCTAACCATAAGTAAACTGACTAGCAAAAATTTTTAGGTGGTAACAAACTGCAGATTATCCTATTGGCTGCTGCTCTGTCCTTATGGGATGCTGAAACCAGGTGCCTTATATGCTAGTGTTGAGATCTGAAAGCGATATTAAGTACTGAAATCAGTTTCCATGCACAAGATATCCAAGATTTGGATACAGGCTTGCAGTTACTGCAATCAAATTCCTGGGTGCATGGAGATTTCAGAACCTGAGCCAGAAGCACTGACCTACAGAAAGCACAGAAACCTGTTCCAGGGGATTTGGATACCTATCAGAAAACAAGCATGGCATGACCTAACCCCTATTTATACATGCCAAAACCCACCCATCTTGTCCACTTAAGAACCTGTACTCAAAAGGTCCAGAATTAGGATAGCAGCGTATACAGCTCAGAATTAAGATAAACGTGGTAGAGATTTGGGAGGCTGGGAATGGAGGAAATCTTGTACAGCTCTTACCTGTACTAAACACAAGTCCCTCATGTTCGTTAACACTAAGTTTACTCTAAAATTTTAAGACAAAAAGAGGGGTATTAATTTTAAGTTGCACGTAGCAAGACTGCAGCAGCTGTCAAATAATGAATAACAGCAATGCAATTTGAATCACCTCTCTGCTCTCATACCATAAGCAACTCCCCACCCAAAGGGCAATTTACCACATTTCACTAAAATGAATATGAGCCAGAATTCTCTGTACCAAGTTTCCACACTAAAAAGGCAGTCTTCCTGTTGAGGCAGTCCATTAGCAGCGCTGAGCTGCGTAGCTGCACATACGCAGCTTGCATGCATTATACAGATAAAAAATAAATAAAAATAAAAAGCAAAGTTACCAAGCACTCAATCTCTCCATTTCCCACACACTCTCTCCCTCTCTCTCCTCTCCTTGCTGCAAACCTTCAGGCTTGCAAAAACCACAGCCATGATTCAAATAGCCTCCACGGTGTTGATTCTAGCCTCAAATCAGGAGCAAGGTGCAGGAGTGCGCAGGCCCTTTGGACCTTATAAGAACCCTATATTTCAATTTACCTCGTCCTAATATGAGGCAGACACTGTCAAAATTATGTAACGGAGCGAGTCCTTTCTCTCTCTTTTTGTTTCACTTCCCAAGAAACGACAAAAAAAAAAAAAAAAAGTGTTTTCCAGACCCGATCCTCAAGGCTCCCAGGAAAGAAGCAGGAAGTTCTCTTGCAATCAAGAATATCCCACGAAGTGGTCACTACTCAGCTCCCCTTCTGTGCACAAGCAAAGCGAAGTCCTGCACTGTACTTGACTGAAATCTACAGCTCCTGTTTTTGATTCTCTCTCACCTCCAGTCCCACGATGCAGTGTCAGGATTGCATGGCTCTGACTCATCGGCTGAGCTCACAGCTTTAAAAAAAACCAACAAGGCGGTGGCGGCAGCAGCGAGGGAGGGCGCTTTCTCCGACCTAAAGGATTGCACAACTCCCAGGCAAGGAAACAAGAAGCACCCGCCTCCTAAACACACATGCACTATAGAGAACTGAAACCAGCTCTTCCACTTCATCAGCACAACTGCCTAAGTCAGGAGCCATCTCTCCCCCGCTCCCTCCCTGCTCAAGCAGGCCTGGGCCACTCCCACTTCCCGTTGCCATATAAGGCAGTGAAAGGGTTTTAAAACCACCTAGCAACTCCACAGAGCTGGGGATTTCCAGTATATTTTCGCTCTACAGAATAGCTTTCCCTCTCACACACATCTACTGTTTGATTTGCAAAAAAGCATCTAGTTAGCATCTCTTCAAACCACACCAGGAGAATGACTTTTGGAGAACATTGTGTTACCCACGAAGACTACATATGCAGTTTATCTTTCCACTGAGGAAACCTCTCTTTGCAATTTGCTATGTTCAAAATAGTTACATATGCATTAAACGGAAATTAAGCTATTACAACTGATAATTGGGGTGCATATCAGAGACAAAAATATCCAACAGGCCTTCTTCTGGGATGTTATGCTCACAAAACAGTTCTGTTTACAAACTCTCCAGGTGCAGGTAGGCTAGGCAAGTACAAAGATGTACATACATGTGGGACAGATAGAGCATGACTTGGTAGCATAGGAAATGGGACAATGTCAGATCAGAGGTCTCAGCAGCTCTGCTGCTGACTCACTGTTTAAGTGCCTTACCTAAGATTAAACACTTTGGCTCTCAGCACTGCCAACCCCAAACATTCAAAAACAAAAGCCAAATAATCATGACACTGGCTTAGAAATCATGACAATTTAAAAATAATACAGTATATACATTTTGGGTTGCTTATTTTAATTTGCCCTCTTGGTTTTGAGCTTTTAGTATACACTTGGGGCACATTTTCAAGCTTTTCTCAGCAGCCATGAGGGCCAAAAATTCACTTAAACAATACAAAAGCCAAAATTCTCACAATCATTTGTCTCCAGGGGCTGAGGCTTTAAGAAAAAACATTAAATGTAAAATTGTGAGCATTGGCAAAACTGGTTTCCTGCTTTGTAAGACAGGTATATCGATAGACACCTATTTAAAGTACTTTGAGATTTACACACGAGGAAAGGTAAGTAGTAGTATTACTTAAGAACATGCTTTGAACCTGAAACTACTTTTAACTATTTTTTTCTGATTGATTAGATTGTACAGTGGTTATCACTTTAAATAACTAATTGTTCTCTTTGTTTTTGAGTCCCCCTGCCAATTTTTGTGGTTTTCAAACAACAACAAAAAACCACATTTTCTTTTCCCTGTTGCTGTGTGAAAAATCCCAAACTACAGGAGAAACTGAGTATATAAAGAAAACAGTGCTGTCAAAGACAGCAAATAAAACAATTAAATAAATATTTGTTTTCTTTAATCTTAGGTATGTTACTTGCAAGAATATTAGGGAAAAAATTCTGACAAGAGTAATTTTTAAGTGACGACAGCCCTTAAAAATCAGATTAGACTTATGCTGCATGGACCATTCCTAAACTACGGTACTGCCTTGCTAAAACCTGCCTGCTTTCTTTTGCACTCTAAGCACAGTCCTGGGCCCCAGCCCTGGAAGATGTTCCATGCAGGTGAACTCTTATGCTTGCATGATGTCCCACAATGAGGTTTTGTGCAGGCACGCAGACTTCCCTAAAGCAGCTTGCAGACTCAGGGCCTATGGCTGAAAAATCTGACGTTTCCATTACCCCCATGTTTGTTTTGGGTATTTAAAATTTGAGGTCAAGCACAGACAACAGCTCATTTCCACTACTGTTGCAATGTGCAAGAAGGCTGCAACTGAGAGCAGAGTGAAATGTTGTAGGATAGATTAGAAGGAAGAATTAACTAACTGCCTTGTGAACCTTGAAGTATGCTGGTTTCTGCAAGCACAGTTCATCTTGCACCTGCATTCTCCATTCCCTTTGCACATTCAGTACAACATAACAACAGTCCAGCATTTATTACCAAATGCCTTTGGTGCCCCAAAGAGATCATGGGAACAGAAATTGTTTCACAAGGGATGGCACAGCGTACCCAGTAACATTTTTCTGAAGCGCATACACTACCACCTACAATTACAAAAGCATCTCCTCATTAAAATCAATATTTGCTTCCTTTCTTTGTGGGACATTATAGAACACCATAAGGGAAAAAAGCGTCTCATGGAGTGCACTGTTAGGTACATATTATGATGTGAAGTGCTGTACAAACAGAACAGAAAAATTGTCCCTGCCCTAACCAGCTTACAATCTAAGTATAAGACAAGAGACAGCAGATGGATATAGACAGATGGGGAGTACAAAGAAACAATAAGACATTACTCGTGATAGGCAGTGGCCTCTGCACACCAACAACCTAACTGCTATCAATTTCTTTGTAGGCATCACAGCAAAGAAGAGTTTTGAAAAGGGATTTGAAGGTGGATAGAATCATAAACAATTAGGGTTGGAAGAGACCTCAGGAGATCATCTAGTCCAATCTCCTGCTCAAAGCAGGACCAACACCAACTAAATCATCCCAGCCAGGGCTTTGGCAAGCTGGGCCTTAAAAACCTCTAAGGATGGAGATTCCACCACCTCCCTAGGTAACCCATTCTAGTGCTTCGCCACCCTCCTAGTGAAATAGTGTTTCCTAATATCCAACCTAGACCTCCCCCACTGCAAGTTGAAACCATTGCTTCTTATTCTGTCATCTACCACCAATGAGAACAGCCGAGCTCCATCCTTTTTGGAACCCCCCTTCAGGTAGTTGAAGACTGTTATCAAATCCCCCCTCACTCTTCTCTTCTGCAGACTAAATAACCTCAGTTCCCTCAGCCTCTCCTCATAAGTCATGTGCCCCAGCCCCCTAATAATTTCTGTTGCCCTCTGCTGTACTCTCTCCAATTTGTCCACATCCCTTCCATAGTGGGGGGAACAAAACTGGACACAATACTCCAGCTGCGGCCTCACCAGTGCCAAATAGAGAGGAATAATCACTTCCCTCGATTTGCTGGCTATGCTCCTACTAATACAGCCCAATATGCTGTTGGTCTTCTTGGCAACAAGGGCACACTGCTGACTCATATCCAGCTTCTCGTCCACTGTAATCCCCAGGTCCTTTTCTGCAGAACTGCTGCTTAGCCAGTCGGTCTCCAGCCTGTAGCGGTACATGGGATTCTTCCTTCATAAGTACGGTAGTGAGGTAGCTTTGTGGATATAGACATCTGTACTGTAACTAAGTGCAATTCATTTTTTTCTGCAACATACAAGATCAATAAGTAACAACTATGACATGCTGAATCCAGCCATTGGCAGAAAAATGCTATTCAACCTCTCAGCAAAGCTGGATAGATTATTTATTTAATGGTAATATTTTGGCTTCCACCTTGCTGCGAACATTATAGTACGGCCTCATGCCCAAAGCTGTGTTTAAAGTGTTAGTAAGTAGAGAAGAGGTGGGGGCTTTCTCTAATCCATTAATGATTATCTGAAACTTACTCCCCACTTTCAAGAAATTGAGGGTTTGCCCCATCCCTTTTATCTTATTTATAATGTTTATTAAAAATAAGAAGAGATGTTTCTTATTAGGTTTTTTTAAATACTTAGAAACATCAAGAATATCAGTAATTAAAACACAAAATTCTCCCTCAATTGCTCAACTTTCATTTCTCAACTCTTGCAATGGCACAATGTTACTAGCTCTCTACTCAGTCTTTCAAAGGAGGAAGACCTGAAATTCTGATACTAAGGGAAAAAAGGACACCCTGCCACTCACACAAATATTTCAGGCTTTCAATATATTATAATGAAGCAAAAAAAGACAAAATTGAACTCCCACTCATCCCTCATCCAAGCAACCGTTAACATTCTTTCACAATTGTTGTACCTTCTATACAAACTACAATCTTGGCCTGTCTGGCTGACATCTTCTTGTGGATGTCTAGCCATCAGTTCAAGCTCAACATGATTAAAGCAGGGAACCTAATCTCCCTACCACCATTCAAAGCCCTCCCCACGACCTCCTTTCTCAATCCTCTGGACAACACCACCATCTTGCCTGGAATTTAGGCCTGCAACCTGGACATCATCTTCAACTCAGACTTCACTCTTGGGCCACACATCCAGACTACATCTAAATCTTGCTGATTCTTCCTGGATTAACAGCTCAAATATATGGCTTTTCTCATCAATTTACACATCTAAAAAACATCATCTCTCCAGACTCATCATCTAGCATCTAGATCAGAGGTCCTCAAACTGCAGTCTGTGGACCACCAGTGGTCCACGAACTCCATTCAGGTGGTCCGTGGACAGTTCCCTTTAAGGTGCGCGCCTAGGAGGCTGCGCACAAGAGAATGAAGGACCACTCACCTAATTAGTGGAGCCACACAGGCGTGGCTCCACTAATTAGGTGCCTGGACCCTGGAGAAGACGGACATGTAAGGTGGTGGCCTTGGGGGAATAGGGGGTAGGTGGGAGGGGAAAGTGGGGTGAGAAGAGGGGTGGGGGGAATTTGGGATGTGCAGGGCTGAGGTGGCCAGAGAAAGAGGCAACTTTCCCCAGCTCCAGGGCTATGACTGCCAGGGAGAGACCCCCCTCCTTCCCAGCCTCAGCTTGGGGGCTGCCATGGCTGGGGAGAGAGGGCACATCTGTCAAATTAGAAAGATAAGACCACTGATATTAAAATATGAGTTGTGTGCTTTTATTTGTAGAACAAAAAAACATTAATTATTATTAAGTTGTTTTTTTAATATAGCCCTTTTATCCAAAGCGCTTTACACTAGTTAGCTAACGGTACAAACAACATTGGGAAAGATCATTAAGTGGCCTGCCGGACCCTCAGCAATTTTCAAGTGGCCTGCAAAAATAAAAAAGTTTGAGAAACACTGATAGATTACTACAACAGCCGTCTCTCTGGCCTGGACCAATACAATCCTGCCCCATTCATATCTATTCAGAATGCTGCTGCAAAGATCATTTTCCTAACCCATCACTTAGGCCACATTACCCCTCTCTTTAAATCTCTCTATTGGCTCCATCTTCTCTATCACAGACATAAGCTGCTTGTCTTCACTTTCAAGATCCTTCACTGTCAATCCCTATCCTATCATCTGTCATTCACTATCAAGATGTTGATGCTCAATTCCCATTGGCCCATGACGCCAGCCTCCACTACCCACCTGTTAGATTTTCAAAAAAAGCACCTTCATGCTTTCTCCCATGCTGCCTTTCATGCGTGGGAAGTGCTCCTTGTAAACATCCACAAAGCTATCTCATGGTCCTCCTTCAAACTCTCCTTTGCCATGATGCCTACAAAACTTGACAACAGTTGGGCTGTTGGTGTGCTGAGATCACTGTTGATCATGCTGACCAATATGGTCTCATTGTTTCCTTGTACTTCCCCATCTGTTGTATCTTGTCATGACACTTAAATGGTAGTGTAAACATGGCCTATGTCAGCAAAACGTAAGTCACTCAAGGGTGTGAAAAAAAAAAAATCACACCCCTGAGCGACATAGTTTCGCTGGCATAAGTGGTAGTGTGCACAGCGCTATGTTGGTGGGAGAGTTTCTGCCGCTTGTGGAGGTGGTTTTATGTCATCGACGGGAGAGCTCTCTCCTGTCAGCACAGAGCAGCTACACAAGCGATCTTACTGCAGCACAGCTGCACCGGTACAGCTGTAAGCTCACTAGTGTAGACATGGCCTTAGATTATAAATTCCTTGGGTCGGGGGCCATCTTTTTGTTCTGTGGTTGCACGGCACCTGGCACAACAGGGTCCTCATTCATGCCCAGGGCTCCTAGGCACAACAGCAATACAAAAAAAACAACAATAATTATTTAACATTTATTTGGCTTGCTCAGATGAAACAGAAAACTGTTGTTCAGAATCTGTGGTTCAGTGCCTGCTCACTGTGAGCACTACCTCTTCTATACAAGAGCCATTTTATTTTTCAAAAAATCATGCATCTCTCTCACACTAAGAACTGTAATACTAGCTCTATGGTCCCTACTCCTTGCTTCTCTCTGTAATACCATTGGTGACTACTTTAGGGTGGAGTGAGGGGTAATCTCCAAAAGCAGTTCACTACCCCTTTCCATGAACTGCCTCCACACGGGACTGGGGGATTTAATTTTTTTTTTTTTTTTGGTTGATTGGTTATTTCATTGTTTGGGGGTTTTTTTTTAAACATAAACTGGCTGTGCAAAAAGGATTGGGGAAGAGAAATAGCCAATCCTGAGACAAGAACTCCTGTACTGGGGCTCTAATTCCCTGAAATGCCTCTCTGGTAGGGGTGGGACATAAAACACCAATCAATGACAGAGCACCTGCTTCAGACCTCAGGGTGGGCTGGTCTTATGGTGCTGGCTCCTCCTCCTTGATCCCAGATGCTTTTAAAGGCCTCCAAGCAATTCATTGCCAACAAGAGCCTGGAGAGATTTATAAACAGCTGGAAATGAGATGAAGCTAGCCTGTCTGCCTAGCTGCCTCTACTAGGACTTCTGCTTCATGAGGAGGAACAAACAAGAACTAACCTCAGGGTCCAAAGCCACTAGCTACCAGTGAAAGGGAACCATCTAGGAAAGCAGAAAGAGGCAGCCAGGTGGTATGTCCAGATGGGAGAAGAGAATCAAGTAACTGGTCAACATGTTTAAGGGAACAGGGAAGCAAGTAGCTGGGAAACATGTGCAGGTGATGAGGAGGACAAAGGACAACAGAACAGATGCCAAGGGGAGACTAAGCGAAGAGCAGAAGTAAACAGTGGAAAGGAAATAACATGTCTCACTAGATGCAGTTTATAATAAAAATAATACTTCCCTAACATTACTTTTTCCATTTAAACCGCTGTTGCCTCAAACTGGGTGCAGGAGGCACAAGACAGAAGTGACGAACATTGCAGCTGGGAAAGTTGCGGAACCCCAGATCCATGCTTCTCCAAACATGCTTCTGTTTTCAGTGAAGTGGGGCATATAAAGATCTGTCTTCTTGCCTTCTCTTCCTGCTCCTAAATAGAGCAGGATCAGTTCACATGAATAGGCTACTAGTGCAAGCTGCTCTGCTCCTGCAGCACTAAGTTCAGCTTTGGGTGGCACCAGGGGAAGCCTCCCTCCCAGCAGCATGTAGCCTTCTGGTAAGTGGAGGAACAGGGAAGGGGACAGAGATGGAATCAAAGGAGAGGAGCAGAAAAACCTATTAAATATTATTACATATTCAACTTACTAAAATAGATATAGAAAAAATACACAAAAACAAAGTTAAGAAAATAGACAGAAAGGGGCTGAAGAGAGAGACAGGATAAAAGAAATTAAGGCTAGCAGCATCTGGAGGGATGCAGCACGCAGCCACTAATCCATCCCAAGGAGTGGGAGGCGCCAATAAAAACCAGATTGCAAACCAAGGACATAAGCAATTTCTGTAGCTGCCACAGGAATGTTATGTGATTGTGGATGGGAGAGAAGGTAGTCCCCAGGATCATGAAAAGGGGGGGAGGGGAGGGAAGTGTCTATGAGAATCTCTCTGTGAAGACTCCTCAAATAGATAAACTAAAAGCTGGAATCTAAGTATGGCAAAGATGAAAGATTTTGGACCAAGAAAGGGATTTTATGGTTAACATATTCTTAATCTTGCTCCACAATCTTCCTGGTGAATATATGAGATGGAATCTGTACCTTAACTCCATTTTAAAATATCTTCTATGCCCCCTAGACTGCAATCAGATCTATGTAGGTGGACACATGCACATGTGCAGCACCTCACTGAAATCAGTGGAGCTTTGTACATACACAGCAGTCTCCCCA
The DNA here is from genome assembly GCF_013100865.1 of Trachemys scripta elegans. NCBI lineage: Eukaryota > Metazoa > Chordata > Testudines > Emydidae > Trachemys > Trachemys scripta. The sequence goes on along the minus strand of NC_048301.1, from coordinate 63,690,952 downwards.
CGTAGATCAGATTGCAGGATCAGTACCTATATGTGGTAGCCTAAAGTAACATGAGTTAAAGTAAATTCCCTTACAAACCATTTGAAAAACCTTTGACTAGCTATCATAGTGAAGTGTGTTTTTAAAAAGATATGGCTTTTTTAAATAAAGAAGAGGTTACTCACTTTGTGTAGTAACTGCAGTTCTTCAAAATGTATTTCCCTATGGGTGATCCACTTCAGGTGTGCATGTGCCTCTTGAGCCCATGATCGGAGATTTGTCCATTAGCAGTGCTCATAAGGCCCTGCATGCATGCTATGCCTTCTCATGCTAGACGCTGAGGCTATATAGAGATGCATGGGCCAACTGCACTCAGTTCCTGCTCCACCTGAATGTCTCCATAGAAAACAGCCTGAAGCAGAGGGGAGGAAAGGATGGGTAGCGGAGAACCCACAGGGTCACACATCTCAAAAAACTGCAGTTACTGCACAAGGTGAGTAACCTCTTCTTTGAGGTAGGGTCCCTGTGGGTGCTCCACTTAAGGTGACTTCTGAACAGTTTCCCCAGAGGGAGGAGGGAGTTTCAGAACTGAGTCCAGAACTGAAGACAGTATTGCAGTACTCAGAGCCACATCGAATCTGACAGCATAGATTAAAGCATGTACTTCTAAAATGTATGTATTGAAGCCCATGTAGCGGACCTACATATATCAGACATTGGTATGTTCTTAGGCAATGCTGTGAACATCAAGAGCTGAAAATCAATCCCCCCTTCTCCACTGAAGGAATTATAGCTTTATGAACTTGTTTACAAGTCTTAGATCTAAGACTGGTCTCCATCCTCTGACCTTCTTTGGTATAAGGAAATACTTTGAATAAAACCCCTTGCCTCTGTGAGGGGGAGGGACTGGGTCTATTTCTCCTAACTGGAGGAGAGAGTTTACCTTGTGTCTTAATACAAGCTTGTGAGAGGGTTCCTTGAAGAGGGATGGGGAAGGGAAATTGCAGGGAGGGAGTGACATCAAAGGGATGGTATAGCCCAATATTATGTTCTCTATGACCCACTTGTCTGAGTGATCCATCTTCAGCATGTTGGAAATGGGAAAGGTGGTCTCAAAAGAGAGAATGGTGGGGAAATGGGCCACACCTGTAAAACCAGAGATGCAGGGGAATTCAAACCCTAGACCAGCCCAATGGTTGGGTGGTCTTGGGGGGCTAGCCCTCTTTCTCTGAACTTATGTCTTTTCCTGGGGGGGGGTTGGTGGCTCTATGGAATCCAGAAGACTAAGCAGGATGCAATCTCTGGGCAGTGCATGACCTACTACACCATCTTTTATTTGTAGGTGTATATATGCCCAGAGAACATAAAGGGGTCTAGAGTTCTTCAGTGTATGGAAGAACTCATCTATAGCCTCCAGAAAAAGCCTATGACTGTCAAAGGGGAGATCCTCAATAGTATTCTGTACTTCTCTCGGAAATCCCAAGTGCTAGAGCCATGATGCCCTGTGCATAACTACCACCATATAGATGGACCTGAGGCAGTGTCTGCTACAACCAAGGATGCTTAAAAAGCGGTCCTGGCCAATATTTGGCCTTCTAAAAAGATGACCTGGAATTGCTCCCTATGTTCCTAGGGCAGATGTTCAATAAAAGTAATGCATCTATTGTCCCCATATCTACTCTGGCAACAGCATCAGAGGACCCAACCACATCAGCCACACCATCAGGGGCTCATTCACCTGCACATCCACTAATGTCATATATGCCATCATGTGCCAGCAATGCCCCTCTGCCATGTACATTGGCCAAACCGGACAGTCCCTCCGCAAAAGAATAAATGGACACAAATCGGACATCAGGAATGGTAACATACACAAGCCAGTAAGCGAACACTTCAATCTCCCTGGTCATTCTATCACAGATTTAAAAGTCACTGTCATTGAACAAAAAAACTTCAGAAACAGACTTCAAAGAGAAACAGCAGAACTAAAATTCATTTGCAAATTCAACACCATTAATCTGGGCTTGAATAGGGATTGGGAGTGGCTGGCTCACTACAGAAGCAGCTTTTCCTCTCCTGGAATTGACACCTCCTCATCTATTATTGGGAGTGGACTACATCCACCCTGATTGAATTGGCCTTGTCAACACTGGTTCGCCACTTGTGAAGTAACTCCCTGCTCTCCATGTGTCTGTATATAATGCCTGCATCTGTAGCTTTCACTCTATGCATCCGAAGAAGTGAGGTTTTTACTCACGAAAGCTTATGCCCAAATAAATCTGTTAGTCTTTAAGGTGCCACCAGACTCTTTGTTGCATCTATTGTAGTTTGTGAAACTGTATTTGGCGACGACCACCTGGTAGTTTGCAATCTGGAACTGCAGGGTTGCTGACAAATAGGACTTCCGTCCAAATAGATCCACTCTCTTTCAGTCCTGGTCATGTGGAGTAGACCTGGAGAAGTGTTGCCTGCCCTCCTCATTTACCTCATCCACAACTAGGGGTTAGGTGGAGGGTGGGAGAAAAAAGAAATCAGAGTCTTTACAGGGAACATAATACTTTTTATCCGGCCTTTTTCATGTTGGTAGAATAGTAGCAGGTGTTTGCCACATAGTCTCAGCTGGATCCAGGGACACCTTGTTAATGGGTAACACCACCCTGGAGGGTGTTGCTGACTGTAGGATAACCAACTGCTTGTGATGTGAATCCCCGACATCTTCAAGTGGAATCTGAAGAGTGTCAACTGCCCTCTTTATAAGGTCTTAAAATTGTCAGCCAGGAAAGGTGGTGGAGGTATAACCATTTCATCTGGGGACAAGAATGAGATGGGTGCTTAAGGGGTGGCCTCTTTATCCATCCTGGCCTCCTATTCCTCAAACGTCTCCTGTGAGGGAGCTGGTTGGGGAGGAGAAGACTGAACAAGCCTAGTGTCCCTTGGAGACAGTACCAGTGGTCTGAATAAACGCTGTTGGTAAGCAGCCCAGGGATCCCAGTATGGCCATTGGGGTGGGGCATACCAGAGTGGGGTGGCATGCAGGGTTGGTTCCACCACCCTTGATGACAGTTGCAATCTTCCCTGTCACTGTCAAAGAATGAGTTCCTGACAAGTTATGTTGGGGAATCCTGGACTGAAATTGAAGACACTGACTAGAAGTCCCCTTCATCCTCCTCAACATTATCCAATGGAAGAGTCTGCATAGAAAAGGGTGGAGAGTCCTGTGGTACCAGGGAACAATAGCAGTCTGGAGACCAAGGTGTTAGTGCCAAGACATGCTTGGTACCCATGAGGAGTGGGGATTCTGGCTCATCCACTACGGATAGGTGCCTCTAAACTCTCGCAGTACCGAGCAGGGAAACAGTACCAATGCAGTAGCCGAGGATGTGGTAGTTGAAGATCATGGTACCGTCGATGGCAGGCATACCAATGTAGGTGCCAATGGAGTCTGGTGCCATCACTTACTCTGTACTGAGGGTACTGAATAGGTAGCTGCCAATGGCAGGCCTGAGCCTGATGGTACCAGATCAGGTGATTATGCTTGCCCTCCTCGTTCCTGGTAGACAGTACTGAAGCTCTGTCAGAGTCATGTCTTTCCCTCGAGCTCCAGGGATTTCTGGCACTGCTGGTACTGGCAGAGGAGTCCTTCAACTCAACGGTACTGAGCTCAGTGGTCAAGGTTTTGGAAAATGCAGATCTCATAGGGGACCTGGGCTTCTTTGGAGCCCTCTCAGAAGCCTCCAATGACTTCCTGTTCTTAGGGGAAGCCTGCGCCAAGATGGAAGGGGCACTGGATCTGTCTAAAAAGTGAAAAAAGTTTACTTTTGCTTCCCCCTTCCCATTGTCCCCGTTTTTAATTGACAAAATTAAAAGGAAAAGGTGGATGGGAGGGGTGGGGAAAAAAAAATCAAAAAGTTTTCCATAGAAGTTCTTGCAAAACTGCTGTAACAAATTATTTCAATTCCCCCCCCAAATTTTTTGATCAGCTCATATGCAAGAATACAGAGGTACCCACCCTGCCTATCTTAGCTATTAATTCTTCAGTGACTCACTGCAAACCTGTTTTGTTTTAATTTGTTTGTTCCCTCCCCCAGAGTTATTTATTTCCAGAAACTAGAAAGATAATGATAATGGAACAAAATAAGTAAGTTCTATTACATTCTTTTATTATTTATATTAATTTCATTACCTATATTATGTTATTTATATAGCACCTTTCCTCTCAAAGCACCCCCAAAGTGCTTCCTGATCTATATATGTACCACACCAACGGTATGCAACTGCTTCTGGAGGCTATGCAGGAAGCCAGCTCGCCACATGCTAGACAAAAGTGAAGCAGGAAAGAAACGTGGCACGTGACAAGCAGGAAAACCCTACTCTTCTGAAAAGTGCTTGGTCATTAAAGATCTCAGGTTAGAGGGGATAAACCCTTTGTTTTTTGTTTCTCTTTAAATAAGTTATCCTCCAAAAGATCCTTCAGGGTAAACTACATTAAGCTCAAATCTGATGCTTTGAACACCTAACTACCTCTCAGTCTATATGGTTATCTATTAATGTATGCAATATGTATTAATATTTACTATTTTTGAATAAAGTATTCCTCTAGTCATCCTAGATCTTCTGTACTCATTTCCAGCAATGAAGGAGAATCCACACATTGCAAACACTCGGTAAGTAAAATGAACTAACCCAGTGACACATGTTACCAACCAACCAGAAAACTCCAGGAACATATTCCAAGATTTCGCAGCCCCAGCAGAGGCGGCTCCCGGCACCAGCGCAGTAAGTGCGTGCCTGGGGCAGCAAGCCACAGGGGGCGGCCTGCCGGTTGCCGTGAGGGCGGCAGTCAGGCTGCCTTCGGCGGCACGCCTGTGGGAGGTCCACTGGTCCTGCGGTTTCGGCGGCAATTCAGCGGCTGGTACGCCGAAGGCATGGGACCGGCGGACCTCCTGCAGGCATGCTGCCAAATTGCGTTACCAGCGGACCTCCCGCAGGCATGCCACCGAAAGCCGTCTGACTGCCATGCTTGGGGCAGGAAAATACATAGAGCCGTCCCTGAGCCCCAGAGCAACACAGGCCAAATTCATACATAGTGCTCTGCCCTGGCGATAAAGAAAAGCAATGATCCCACAACATTACATTGCTTTTGGCCACAGCAATTTTGCACAAGACAGGAAGGATGCTGGTGGCAAAGGATATTTTAAGCAAGGGTCTGTTAACAACACCTGAAATCGTTGACTGACCTTGTCTTATCTCTAGAAATGTCATTCAGCATACAAGTTATAACTCAAGAAATGCTGGACAGTGGGGGCAGTTTTGCCCAATATTTTTTCTTAAAATTATGCAAAAAACACACTCTCAAAATAACACAACATGCAAACTAACCAAGGCCCTTTGAGAGGTGAAGATCTATGTACAATACCTTTGCAGCCATAAGAAACCCTACAAACTAGGGTAAGACAGGGCAAAAATAGCTGCACCAAGTACATCTGTGACATTAAATCATTAATAGGTGTGTATGCATGTGTGGAGAGTAAGTAAGGAAACCTTTTATTTACACTTTTGAGAAGCTATTGGAAACAGTGCCAAAGGAAAAAAGTTACTGAATTTTGAAAATAACTTTCACGTGCAACAGGTGGGTCAGCACTCTAATCACTGTAGCCTCAATTAGTTTCCTCCAGTGATGGTTGATTGAACAGTTAGCTAATCAGAAGGAGAGTGTGAGGAAGTAAGGAACCTATTAACCCTCAGCTGACTAACCTGACAGGAAGTATTCCAAGGGGCAGGAAAGATGAGGAGGACAATGAGGAGGCTAGCGAAGCGTAGAATGAAAGAGCTCCCTAGAGAGGGAGATCTTTTTTCTTCCTAGGGCCCTAGTAAAGAAAGGCTGAAAGATGTAGAGATTTAAAATTGGAATGCTGCACTGTACCAGAGTGGGTGGAAGAGTTTAGAGTAAAATACAGCCTGAACACTACAAGAAAGTGGGTCTGAGCAGTTTCTGGGACATCAGAGGACAGGGACAGAGCATTGCCCCACGGAGGGAGGGGATTTTGCCTGTGTAAGATATGGGAATGTTGAGACACAAATAGATTCAGCTTTCTTTCAAAGTAGCTTCCCAGATACTTCTGTAAACCATTAACCAAAGAACAAACTTACTCCATGCAAACTCATGTCAGCTCTCCAAACTAGGAATTTAGTGCTGGAAAGGATAAGCTTTCTTCCTCCAACCCTTCCTTACCAACTCCACTGGATGATAGTTTTGTGTACCAGTCAGCCGGGTGCAGAGAGTTTATAAAGGGGAGGGGAGAGTTACTGCACAAGTCTGCAGTTGCTACTGTCAGTTTTTGACCCTGTTTGCTATAATATTCCCAGCCACAGAGTGCAAAGCATATAGTCGCCAGCCTGAATATCATCAGTGCCATGCAGAATACAATTGTGCTTTTGTTCAGCCAGTGCTTTCCAGCAATCTTTCTCCTTGCCTATTTACACTCAGAATTAACGATATGCAAGGAAATATTAGGGTATCTATGCTGGTTGGAGTAGGCCACACAACCGTGCAGCACCTCTTGCCCGGAGTTGATTCTGAATACAACCTCTAGCTGTTCCCCAAAAAGCATACGACCCTCATAAGTGGTTATGAATCTGTAAAGTTGCCACTCAGCTCATTTTTCCAGACTAATCCCAAATTTAACACAGAGATCTCCTGTCCCACAAACCTATTAAGTTAAAAGATTCTGAAGTAACGTTTGTTGTCTGCACAGCATCCACGCTATGATTTTGCATAAAGATGTTTTTTAAAAATTTATTGAGAGTAAGACCAGAACATTTCTGTCCACATGACAAATGGTTAAAACTCCATGGTCTTTCTATTGTTGTCAGGAGGAAAAGAGAACAGAAAACCTTATGCATAAAGATGTATAGCCTTCCAGGCCATTTACTAAGCATTTCATAAAGCATTTGCTAAGATACCTGCATTGACATGATTACACTCCTTCACTTTGCATAGGGTCACTATGTCCTGCCAATTTATCAACTCCCAAAAATAAACTTGTTGAGTAACTAAAGATGTCAATAGATTTTCACATTCTCCCAATGCACCCCACATTGTACAGCGGGGATGATTACTCAAATACAACTAAACATTTCATACTTATTCATAGTGGAATATTTTTCAAGCAAATTCTGTCATTTTAAAATGTCTCCATTGTAGCTGTCACTAAACAAAAAGTAATTTTATTTAAATTGTGAAGGGAGGTTTCCTCTTACTTCTTACAAATTTAAGTCACAGTAAACTCTTTTCTTGAAGCGATTTTAGTGCTTATGAAAACTGACAGACTGACAGTTGTGGACGCTAAAGTCCTATTCATCCTCAGGATGGGTATGGCATGGACAACTACCAGGGGCGGTGGGTGGAGCTCCCGTTTGGGAAGGCTAGCCCCCCAGCTCTGCCCCTTTCGCCCTAGCCTCCCCATGTCCCTCCAGCGGCTGGAGCCCCGAGGCCGCACGCCATGCGGCGAGGAGTCCCAGGCTGGCTGGAGCTGCCCCAGCCACGCCACGCCTCCCCTCCTGAGACCCCAAGCCATCCCACGGGAAAAGCTCCTGTCTCTTCCCGAAGAACCTGAGCTTTTGATATGCACCAGGGAGGTTCTGGGGCAGTTGAGGAGACGGTATGTTCTATTCAGCTTCCTGGGTTCATCAGTAATCTCCCTGGAGTCCATAGAGATTACAGATGAACCCTGGAAGCTGAATAGCACATACCGCTTCCTCAGATGCCTCGGAACCTGCATGGGGCATAATAATAAGCAAAAACTTCCCCCGTGTAAACTGTCAAAACTCAGAACTGGGCGTCCAGTGGCGGTGGCAGTGCCAGGGAGGCTTAGCCTCCCTGGCCTATTATACCCGCCACCTATGGCGGCTACTGTGCAAATACCCCAGCCACTGTGCCTCAGTGTGGAGCTGGAGGGATCATCCTCTATGGCAGGGGTAGGCAACCTATGGCACACGTGCCAAAGGCGGCACGCGAGCTCATTTTCAGTGGCACTCACACTGCCTGGGTCCTGGCCACTGGTCCAGTGGGCTCTGCATTTTAATTTAATTTTAAATGAAGCTTCTTAAACATTCTAAAAACCTTATTTACTTTACATACAACAATAGTTTAGTTATATATTATAGACTTATAGAAAGAGACCTTCTAAAAACGTTAAAATGTATTACTGGCACACAAAACCTTAAATTAGAGTGAATAAATGAAGACTCGGCACACCACTTCTGAAAGGTTGCCGAACCCTGCTCGAAGAGATCAATCTCCTTGTTTTTCTCAGTCCTTGACCTTTCTGATGAGGTTGCTAATCTCAGCTCTAGCTGATATCAATTAGATTGGTGCCATGTAGAAACAGATACTTGTCACTAGGAACTGGACTGAGACCACTAACTCTTACAGAATTACAATCATTAGATAGCGATTCCTTCTGTTCACTACCAACCTGGTTTGAATTAGAACCAATGATTGGCAGTGAAAGCTCTATAGCCGATTACTTGTCTCCAAAATTATATTGTTTTTTCTTCTTCATTATGGCAAATTAATTTATAAAAATATTTTTCACTTAATGTACACAGCATCTTCCATCCAAGAATCTCCAAGTATTTTACGAGATGCAAGTAAGCCTCACTACAGCTCTGTTAGGTAGGTAATTATCTCCATTTTACAAAGGAGGTAATTGAGGCAAGGAGAGAGTAAAATTACATGTCAACAGTATAAACAAGCGACAAAACTGGGAATAAAAACACAGAATTCAGTTCCCCAATTATGTCATATAACTACTAGGCCATACTACCTCCTGATATACAGTTGCCGACTGTACCAATTATATTTCTCTTTTCTCTTAAGTGTAATCCTGTATTTAATCCAATAGATAACACATTTTAAAATTACAGGCCTATACTGACCTGCCTGGCCAGGGCAAAACAGGGAAAAACACTGCTATGCCCTATATACACATTATGCACTTACATAGGAAATTTTCATTTCAGTATAAGCAGCTCACTGGGTCTCTGTACAGACAAAACATCAATGAAAACAGTGGAGGATAAAACGTTCTTCCAGAACGGTTTCAAGAACATAGCACTGATGTTTGAAAACAAAACCACAGCAACACCAGATGAAGACAGTTGGAGGAAAAGAAAGCACCAGCCAGCTGTTCCTGCACAAATCAGTACTGCTAAGCATGAGATAAATTCAAAGACAAGGCTGATAAAACATTGTACCAGTCTTCTGTTGAGCTGAAAAGGAGGACATGGAAAATATTTTAGTCCAACAGTTCTCAAACTGTGGGTCACAACTCCGTTTTAATGCAGTCGTCAGGGCTGGTATTAGACTTGCTGGGGCCCAGGGTTGAAGGTGAAGTTCAAGCTCCACCACCCTGGGCCAAAGCCAAAGCCCGATGGCTTGAGCCCTTCCACCCAGGGCTGAGATTACAGGCCTGGGGCTGAAGCCCTTGGGCATTAGCTTTGCCCCCCACCTAGGGTGGTGGGGCTTGGGCTTTGGCCCCCCACCCCGGGATGGCAGGGCTCACTTGGGCTCAGGCTTCAGTCCCCCCCTCCTGGGGTCGTGGAGTAATTTTTGTTGTCAGAAGGGGGTCGCGATGCAATCAAGTTTGAGAACCCTTGTTTTACTTCAGGACAAAGATACATGTTTAAGGTTTTATATAACACATTTTTAGAAGGTCTAGGTAAAAATCACTGACTTACTGTGGTCCTGTCTGACTTGGACTTCCTACTGTAATGAATACATTAGGGGAAAAAGTGTGCCTCTCTCTTTAAAACAGAGATAGAATTTAAGCAGTAGGTCCATATAGGAGCTGAGGTCTGCCAGTGCAGACCCAGTTGATGGATTGTTGCCTTAGCTAACTAGGGTTGCCAACTGTCTAATCACACAAACCCAAACACCCTTGCCCTGCCCCCTGCCACACCCCTTTCCAGAGGCCCTACCCCTTCTCTGAGGCCGGCCCCACTCACTCTGTCCCTCCTACCTCCATCGCTCGCTCTCCCCCACCCTCACTCACTTTCACCTGGCTGGGGCAGAGCATTGGGATGTGGGAGGGGGTGAGGGGTGCAGGCTTCGGCTGGGCGGCGCTTACCTCAGGCAGCTCCCGGTTGGCAGCACAGCAGGGCTAAGGCAGGCTCCCTGCCTGCCCTGGCCCCATGCTGCTCCCGGAAGCGACGAGCATGTCCCTGTGGCCCCTGGGGGGCAGGAGGCTCTGCGCACTACCCCTGCCTGCAGGCACCGCCCACACAGTTCCGATTGACCGCAGTTCCTGGCCAATGGGAACTGCGGAGTCAGCGCTCAGGGCAGAGTCAGCGCATGGAGACCCCCCTGGCCTCTCCCAGGGGCTGCAGAGATGTGCCAGCCGCTTCTGGGAGCGGCACGGAGCCAGGGCAGGCAGGGAGCCTGCCTTAGCCCCGCTGGACTTTTAGGGGCCTAAAATCTCCTGGTTTGGCTTCAGTAGCCTCCAGGAGATAGAGCCCGATTCCAGGAGACTCCAATTGGGAGGGTTGGCTATCCTAACAGATCACTTTGCTGAATCTCCTTTTAACAGAAGAATTACCTGTAGATCCCAGAAGCCATGAGAACAGCCCTCAGTTTAATATATGTTGTTTTAAATTTAAATTGCCTTAGAAGTAGTAGTAAAACCAGATTGGTTCAGAATCCATAATTGTCTACATGGAGCAGCAGTGCACACTATGGAGGTGTGATTTCTGAAGTGCACAAATTGGTCCCTGTGTAGACCCAGCTGAGACACACTAGAAGTTCCCTACTGCGCTTTAACATAGTACTGTGTTAAAGTGCACTAGTCAAGTTATAGTGTGCACCAGCAGGGTCTACCAACTAATTAGAGTGCAACATGCTAGTGCATTTTAGAAATCACACCCCTGTAGTGCCCACTGCACTGTCTAGACAAGGCCTTAATCTAAGTTTAGAAATGAAAACATGAGAGAATTTTGCTTAAGAGTTTTATAATGCAAGAGGAGATACATTTCTTCTTCAGTTCTCATGCTACATAGAACAGCAGCGTCTTTCCCCAAAGCAAGTTAGGAGTTGAGTAGAAATCCTTCAAGTCTCTTTAGTCTACCACCAAAAAGCAACAGAAGATCCCTAGGGACTAGTGAAACAGAGTTTAGTCCTATTTAATTTTTAGAACAAACATTTCTCATCTACAGTCATCATGCTTTGTTTTGAAAAAAGACACTCCAAGGCTGAAAGGCCCAAAAATTAATTAACCCTGAAACTTAGTTTTAGGGCCCGCATATACTATTTTCTGTATCAGATACTGAAACAAAGGCTGCAAGATTGCTGAAGAGTTGGAATTGCAGCAGACTACCAACAACAACCAGAGGCACTTGTTCTCTTGAGAGTTTTTTTTGGGGGGGGAGGAAGGAGGGCGGGGGGTTGGTTGGTTGTTTTGTTTTGTCACCCTGCAACTCTCCCAGTCTGCTGTATGTGGAAGTAGGCAGGGCATTATTTAGTGTAGTACTTGAATTTTGGGTTCCAACTACATGGCTAGAATGAATACCAATACCCTGAATCAAGGGGACATTAAAAGAGTGGGTCTAAATATTAATCTACATTTATGGCATCTTTCACTATTTTAGTTTTGCAGTTTAATGATTGACACTAACAGACTATCACTATGTTGTATAAGTCCTAAAGAGACCAATCAATAGTAATTTTGTACTTGCAAACAATATAGTTACTAGGACAGGATTAGCTTATTGGTTTAGTCCTGCCATTGAAAGAGAATTTCTGTTTAAAAACACCCAAAAAGCTAATCCAATGTAACCCAAAACCAGTTACATATGGCACAATAATACACATGTATTCTAAACAAAGAGTGTCTTGTGACTATGATTTTGTTCTATTATCCATATAAACGATCAGAGTACACTGGTCCTTTAAATAAGCTATCTTCATGCACATGGTCAGCAGTTGTTTATGTTGACAGGTATTTGGGACAGTGCCTTTGGTCTCACACCTGCCTAGCCATGCCTGTGGCAAAGGCACTTTGTGGAGAAAACTATGAACTCATAAAAAGCAGCAGCACATCCAGATGCCAAATAAAAAAAAAAAAAATCTAACTTTGCTCTCCAAAATACCAAGACATAAATTCCTCTTAATAGTTGTGCCTCCTTCTTTACAGAGCGGCTTGGCTGATTTCAGGTCTGTTCTATGCTCCTGGGATACATATGCACAGCACATAAGCAAAATAACTCATCCAACTCATCCTACAATGGCACTACACACTACTTGGGAGGATCTGGTTTCTTTGCTCAGGTAGCTTTATTAATAGTAATTATTTATAAAAGAATCTCAGTGCTACAGAAGAACTGTACAAATTGGGAGTCAGACCTGGGTTCTTTTCTTGGCTCTATTTTGGCCTAGCAAGATGACCTTAACTCCTCCGTGCTTTAGTTTATGCTATCTGTAAAACTGAGATCACAACGTCTCGTTAATTTTGTAAAGTCTTTTGAGATCAGATGTGAATATTATTAGTTCATCAGAAACATATAAATGAAAGAAAATCCAAAGAAAATGGCATCATCAAGGACCTGATTTTACAGGCACTTCACACTCAGAACTACCAGTGAAATCAATGAAAGTTCTGTGCACAGAGAAACTGCAGCATCAGGACCAACAAATGGATCCTACACTGCACCACTACTACCTTGGCCAGTTTCCAAAAGAAGATCCTGGAGTTCTTCCAGCAAGGAAAAGCACTAGGTCTCTTTAGATGGCCTGAGCCTCCTTCTGAGAGAGAGAGTGGGCAGGGCCTGGTCTGCATAAGCGGGCAGGGCCTGGTCTGCATAAGCAGCCAGGTCCACACATTCCACCTCCAGGCCCCGTAGAGATTCCTTTATGGTAGTCATAGTCCGGCATGGAGTGTGCTGGTGCACATCTTCCTCCACTAGCTTAGAAATAACCAACAGCTATTTTAACTACACCAACTGTGTCTGCCCTGAAACCTCTCCAAGCTGCCAGTCTTTCACCAGGACCACCTCTGGACTTGGAAACTAATTTCAGCAGCCATGTTCACAGTGGCCACTGAGGGAAAAGACCTCCTCACAGAACCCCTACTATGCAACCCCACCTTTGTGTGCTGGTGGTGGAGTCCCCCTTGGTGCACCAGAAGATGGTCCTGGCTGGTGACACGAGAATCAAAGACCTTCTGAACTACCGTTGGAGGTATTGGGTGCAGCCCATGGTGCACAGCTAGTGCATGGGATTGCCCACCCCGCGCATCCCCTGTCATGTGCTCCAAGAGGTGAGGACAGCCTTGCCTCCTGTTTCTCTCACTTTTCTCAAGCAGGCCCTGTGGGAGGGCGCTCCCTGACCACCGGAGGTCGTCATTGGATCCTTGCCTCACGAGTAGTTCTCCACCCCAATACACAACCTGAGTAGGCTGAATGCCATCCAGCCAGTCCATCTCTGAACTGCACACAGAGAATATCTGTACATGCTCATGCTCCATACCACCCACTTCCGTGCCCTTATGTCCCACCCAAATACCAAGCAGCAGGACCTGTTGCCGCTTGCAGAGGGCAGGGAGCCCAATGGACCAGCTTATTCACCACCCTGGTCCCACATCCCGGTGAGGATATTAGTTGGTGGCTCCTACCTGGAGCCGTGAGTATAGGTGTGTGGTTGGCAGAGTTTTTGGATTCCTCTAACACTTTCCCCTTCTACAATGAGAGGGAGACCCTGGCACACACCTATTAGAGTGTGTCAGGCTGCAGCCCCTCTTCTGGCTCCTCCAGAACCTCTTGCTGAGGTTCTGGCTGCATTTCTGCACACACCTTCTTATATTTACACACCCTATCTGCGGCCCCACAAAGTTGCAAGATCTCATTAACCTCCTTCTGCCACTGGCAAGGATGGCCATCCATCACACCAGGAGGAGAAAGCTAAATGCAGGGAGTTCTCTGACTCTGGGGCCTGTTTCCAGACCTCTGTATCACATCTTCAGGCAGAGTTCCTCTTGGCACTGGCTACTAAATATTTGGATTCCTTTGTGGAACAGTGGGTGATGTCTGGAGTTCTGTGCTCGGTGTGCCCATCTGGAACCCTTGTTTTGGTCCTATGACCCTCACTCCCATTCTTGTTTTTTAATTTGTTGTCCCTCATAATCACTTGCAACTGGACTCAGTGGTTCCTCCCCCTGACTGAGGGAGCGGGCCTCTAGTTGTGGGAAGGCCTAGGCCTCCTCATCCTAGTACCTGCAATAGGTACACCACACCATAGGTTACCTCCTGGCTAGTATTTGACCAGCCTGACTTGTTTATGGATTTGCCAGTTACCAGAAAAATAATTTGATCTGCCCATTTTTTTTTTAATGTGGATCTAAAGATTTGCATTATTATCACAATACACTAGTATATCTAATGTTAAAAGTTTGTGTCCAGCTAAAGATGTTGCAGAGTTCCCACTTCTGCAGTGTGAGAACATTATTTTCTTAACATATATAGATAAGATTAAGTATCTCCCTAGATACCATAAGTGGCTGTTGAAGGGGGTGGAAGGAGGTTGCAGAGTTGTTTTGTGGTTGGGGTTGTGGCAGGTTTGCCTTGTGGGGAGAGTGGGTGCTGGGATTTTTGCATCTCAAAGGTGGTAACCCTACCACACCACTAGTAGCAAATATGATGTTTTTAAATTTTGGGGTAGGCTAGCGTAAGCACTATGTCTTCATAGATTCCAAGGCCAGAAGGGATCATTGTGATCATCTAGTCTGACCTCCTGTATAACTCAGGCCAAAAAAATTCCCACAGCATATCTTTCAGATCAAACATTCAATCTTCATTAAAAAGTGGTCAGTGATGGAACATCCACCATGACTCTTGGTATAATGACGAAAATAAACAAAACCAGAGAATACTTCCAAAAATTGCTTTCAAGCTTTTATTTTAAGTGAGAAGGTGTTTACAGGTCAGAGGAAAAGCACATGTCTAGCAGTTTCAAACCCCAGATGAATTAAATGTGGAACAAAAACAAGAACTTTAAGAAATGTAATATTTTACAATGCAATAAAACACAAATTAATTGGTTAATCAAATAATTCCCCAATTTGTCTAAACTATCAGAATTATAGATATAAATTTGAGACTTTCAAGTGAGATTTTTGAAAATTGGAGCAACAGCCTCTCTTTTATACCTCGTAAAGTTGTCCAATATCATCCACAACGTCCAATTTAACTTTTTAGGACTATAAGGAAGCTAAACCTTTTCTAGATTCTAAATCTTCACCTGTTCAGAAAGATGATAAATTAATAATTGATGTTGAAGAGAGTGATATTTAAATATATTTATTTGCCATTGTTTTGAGTTTATGGGGGCGTTTAAATGGTTAGGGTTTTTTTTAATTATAGTAGTAAGATTCTGTGACAACCTGAGATAGAATATTTGCAGCTGCTTGAGACATGCATCCTCTGCTATTTGATGCATTAGGTGTGGGGGTTTTACCCACTAAAGGGCAAATTGTGATACCTTTACTCATACTGACCAGTACTTTACAAATAGTGCCACTGACTTCAAGGAGATTACTTGAGGAGTACAGAATTGTTTAACATGAGTAAGGGTATCACTCTAAACTTCTTGAGTTTTTACATTTGAATATTTCTTTGAGTGGTTATTCTTTCTATTTTAAATTCAAACTTAATAAATCAAAAATTGTTTTTAGAATATAAACAAAAAATCATAATTCTCACATTTCCCCTCTTGTATGCAGTCACAGCGCCCTAGTCACTGCAGAAAAAAATTCAATAATCACAAGTAATCTACAGTGCTCCAGTAGCAAGATAGTTCTACAGAATGTTGTTTCTGGGATATTCTGCCTCTGCTGGGGGTGTGTGTGGGGGGGGAGAATGGATGACCATACCAGCACCAAAAGCAGAAGTAAAGACTCAAAACAGCCCTCAGACTTCAGGATATATATTTTGGTACAATGGGAAAGAAAACAAATCAGCTCCTAAGTGCCTCATTCTCACACACAGTTTGGGACCCGGGGAAGTAATGTTTTTGAATGAAGGCCATTTCAATTCTGAGACTAAACTAAAATGCTGCTTTTTGCACAAATGACACAAAGGCACCATAACAATATTATTATTTATTTGTGATAGCACCCACTATGTGCAATGTATAGGCCCTATCAAATTCACGGCCACAAAAAACACATCCTGGACCATGAAATCTGGTCTTTCGTGTGCTTTTACTCTATACTCTACAGATTTCACAAGGGAGACCAGAGTTCCTCAAATTCGGGGTCCTGACCCAAAAGGGAATTGCGGGAAGGGGGGGTGTCACAAGGTTATTTTAGGGGTGTCATGGTATTGCCACCCTTACTTCTGCACTGCCTTCAGAGCTGCTGCCGGAGAGCGGCAAATGTTAGCCGGGCACCCAGCTCTGAAGGCAATGCCCCACCAGCAGCAGCGCAGAGGTAAGGGTGGCAATACCATACCATACCACGCCACCCTTACGTCTGCGCTGCTGCCTTCAGAGCTAGGCAGACAGAGAGTGGTGGCTGCTGATTGAGAGCCCAGCTCTGCAAGCAGCAGCATAGAAGTAAAGGTGACAATACCATACCATGCCATCCTTACTTCTGTGATGCTGCTGGTGACAGCTCCTCGCCAGCTGCCGAGCGCTGAAGGAAGCTCCACCGCCAGCAGCAGCGCAGAAGTACGGGTAGCAATACTGCAATCCCCCTAAAATTGTAGGGATCAGGACCCCTACAATTTCACATTTAAATATAGTTGAAATCATGAAATTTGCAATTTAAAAAATACTATGACTGTGAAATTGACCAAAATGGACCATGAATTTGGTAGGGCCCTAGCAATGTACTTGCCAAACACTCAAAAAGGATCACTTCTACTTCAAGTTCACAGTCTAAGAACAATAAAAGTGCTAGTCCTAAGAACAGTACATTTAATTTCTTAGCATCTTTCATCCAAGCATCTCAAAGCCCTTTAAAAGAATTAATTAGTTACGTTTCACAACAACCCTGTGAAGAACCTGAGGCACAGAAAGATTGTGTGACTTACACAAGATCACAGTGTTACGACTGATTACATACAGGAGGTAATATCTAGAGCTGGTTTGGAAAAAATTCTGACTTTTTTTTTTTGTCAGAATTTGCCAGTTGGTTTAAATTGCAACCACTGAGACAGTTTGATCTTGACAAAGTTCCAACAGAACCCAGGCCGGGTTCAAAATCTACTTGTTCTCCTCCCAGCTTCCCTGCTCAACAGACCAAACTTTCAGGTTGTGTGGCTTTGCCACAGCCCACCAGGCAGACTGCCCCAGAGCTGCAGCTCCATCCCCTTTTGCGGAGAATTTAGAAATGTTTCACTTTTTATTTTGCATTAGAGCAAAACCAAATGTAAAACCCTAGAATCACTCCAAAAGCATTTTCAACCCACAAAATGTCATATACAAAAGGTAACTTTCCAATAATTGTGATGAAAAAAATGGAGAAACAATAGATCAGTATATTGCCCGACAGTGCAAAATGGCCAACTCCTGTGATTATCAAATTTAAAAGATGAACTAATTCATGGTAACTTAGTAATAGGGATGAAAGATGCAGAAGCTCAAATGAGAATGCTAAGAGATCCCACACTAACTCTACAAAGAGCTATAAACATATGCAAAGCTAGTGAACAAGCTCACATCAAAACAGAGAGTAAATGAAGCCAGCAAGAGATAATTCACCAAATAGCGAAGGGAAAGCATTAAAATAAAAGAAAAATACACAACATCCCCAACTGACCTTGGTGCAAAGTATGACCTTTTCACCACCAACTACCTCATTACTGTAGACTACTATTCAGACCTCGAGAACCAGATGAACTGTCAGACACTACAATAAGGGCCATCACAGACAAAGCAATGAAGCATTTCAGCAGCATGGTATCCCAAACTGTGTAGTTTCAGACCCCAGCTGACCAACAGCAAATTCCTACAATTTAACTGGGAATGGGAATTCAGTCATATCACCTCATCACCATACAATAGCCAGTCAAATGAGAAACCTGAATTGGCTGTTAAAAATTGCTAAGATTCTACTAAAGAAAGCTGCAAAAAGCAAAAAAAATATATGGCAAACTATTATTGAATTAAGAAACACTCCCACAGAAGGCCTTAATAGCAGCCCATTACAACATGTGATGTCAAGACATGCATACCTTGCTGCCCATAGCCCCAGCATTACTATACTTGGCAGTGGTGGAAGGAGTAACAGACAAAAAGGAAGAGAGACTTGCAAAGGCCAAAACCTGCTATGACTGACAAGCTAAAGACCTTCCAAAACCACAACAGGAGATCCTGCCAACATCCAATTCTTTACTCGGGCCACATCCTGCAATTAGAAGCAGGCAAGATGTACTGAATAGATAAATCCTCATTCATATGACAACAGGGGATGGACATATATTTAACTGAAACTAAAATACATTCACTCACTATGAACACAAGACATAGATGTGGAGAATAGAGAAATATACACTGCTCTGTGACGATCATCAGGAACACAGGCTCACAAGCGATTAATAGATATTGGAAAAGATTCTCAACACACCACATCACCAGAAGAAACAAGTTATACCTGCTCATCATCAACCTGCCTAAGTTATACAAAAGACTATGTACAAATATTAAAGCATAATAAATAAATACATAAATAAATAAAACAACCCTGCCAGATCCAGAGATTAGTTCCCAAGCAAGTGAAGAGTTAGTCCAAAAATATGTTGATATTAAGTGTACATATATGAGAGAGAGACTTTAAGGGAGTATGATACGTTAAATATGTAAATGAGTTATAGTATACATTTTCAATTTTTCTTTCTGAAATAAATGTGACAAAAAAGATGTTGTGCCAGATAGTTTTCCCCATAGGAGCAGCTGTAGTATGATTATGTATAGGGTAAAGCCAAGGAACTAGAGAATTCCGCTTTCATGAAGTACTTTATGAGAGGCCAGCATATGTAGAGGAAGGAATGAAACCTGAATGTTGCACTGTCTTGGCTCTCTCTCTTTGTATTCAAACACTGAATGCACAGGAACCCAATGACAAAGCTAGGAACAGAACCCAGGAGTCCTCCCATGCTTTTTTAGGTGTCTTTCAAAATAGCTTATTTTGACAAGTTCTAAACTTATCTGGGTTCTCCCAGTCTTATTTTAACTTCATACTAAAAAAAAAATTACAAGTCTACTTTCATGCTAAACACTAGCTGTCAAAGCAACAACAGGTACCAGTGTAATTTATTAGTACATATGACTGCTTGTCAGATTCACTGGTGATAAAAAGATATGGAAATTCCACAGTGTGTCAGTACAGCTTATGTAGTATAGAATAAATAAAATAAACCATTGTCTATCTGAGTTTGAGGTGTGGAAGAGAGGCAGATGGTCGCAATTTAATCTAGACAAGCCTGAGAATGTTGGCATGTTGGGGGAAAGCATCCGTGCTGGGGGAGAGGCATCTCTCCCAACCACAGCACTGAGCTCCTGCGCGGGGCTTAATAGGCAACTGCGCGGCCACACAGCTTAGAGGGAACTTAGGTCCTGACCCAAAAAGGAGTTGTCAGGGGGTCGCAAGGTTATTGCAGAGCGGGTTGCGGTACTGCTACACTTTCTTCTGCACTGCTGCTGGTGGGGCTGCCTTCAGAGCTGGGCAGCTGGAGTTCAGCAGCTGCTTGCCAGGATCCCAGCTCTGAAGGCAGAGCCACCATCAGCAGCAACACAGAAGTAAGGATGGCATGGTATGGCATTGCTCCCCTTACTTCTGCGCTGCTGCCTTCAGAGGTGGGCCCTCAGTCAGGAGCCGCCACACTCTGGCCACCCAGCTCTGAAGGCAGCAGCGCAGAAGTAAGGGCGGCAGGGTATGATATTGCCACTCTTACTTCTGCACTGCTGCTGGCAGGTGCTGCCTTCACAGCTGGTCACCCAGCCAACAGCCGCCACTCTCCGGCTGCCCAGCTCTGAAGGCAGTGCAGAAGTAAGGGTGGCAATACCCCGATACCACTAAAATAATCTTGCAACCACCCCTGCAACTCCCTTTTGGGTCAGGACCCCCAATTTAAGAAACACTGGTATGCCCCGTGAAATCTGTATAGTATAGGGTAAAAGCACACAAAAGACCAGATTTCACAGCAGGAGACCAGATTTCATGGTCCGTGACGTGTTTTTCATGGCCATGAATTTGGTAGGGCTCTATTCATAATAAAGTCCAATAAAGTTTAATGAAAAAAAGCATAATCTTTCTAGAGGTTTCTTGAACCATCCTAGAAAAGCTGAATAGACAATTATATCCTTGATATTGATTTGAATAGAATGATTCAAAACCCCTACTGTTTTCATATGTATTAAAATCTAGTCTCTGATTCTGCAAAAAAATTTATGCACATGCTTAACTTTATGCATGTGAGGAGTCCCACTGGCTCCAACGGACAACTCAGGTATGTGAAGTTAAAGCATATAATTAAGTCTCTGAAGGATCAGGGCCTAACCCCTCAATAATACACACTCTTCTGCATGTAACTATATGCCTGTGGGTCATCTAATTGAATATCATCAGATTATTCATGGGAATAAAGCTATTTATCTGTGTAAGGATTTGCAGGAACATGGCCTAAGACTTCTTTCATATGAGTTGTAAGAAAACAAAAGATTTCAGTGAGAGCTGATCTTTCTGCATTACAGCACAAGCCACTCAAGGAAATAAGCATTTCTGAGAATTTTTTTTTTTGTCTTTCTTTCTGGAAATAATTTTGATGTCAGAACACGTGATTATGGGTCTCACTAAATGAGTCAGATAGGAGGAGCTAGGGTGACCAGATGTCCCAATTTTATAGGGACAGTCCCGATTTTTGGGTCTTTTTCTTATATAGGCTCCTATTAACCCCCACCCCCGTCCTGATTTTTCACACTTGCTGTCTGGGGTCACCCTAGGAGGAGCAGGATGAAGAGAAATGCACAGGTATATAACGGTTCAATCGTGCACTGTTTAAAAATATCTTATTTATTTTAATGTACTGGTGGTTCACTGAAGGAACACTGGCAAGGTTAGTGGGCCTACCATTTGACCTACATATTGTGGTTTATAAGTTATTTGCAAAGATCAAGTAAATTTCTGCTTAAAATAAACAAATTCAATGCTCTTTGTTCAAGAGAACTATGTATAATTGTATATGCACTATTTGCCCGATGATAGGGAAAACCTACAGTAATAAACTGATGTGTATATACACATCAAAGGAATTGCATTTCGGATAGAGCTGAAATCTACTCTAAGCTTCCAAGACATTATTATGAAATAACACTTCTCACTTCTATAGTTCCTTTTACCAGGGGGATCTCAAAGCACTTTATAAGCAAAAGTAAGCCTGACAGCATCCACAGAGTAGGACAGTATTTATCCCCATTTCATAGCTGAGGAAATTGAAGTAGAGTTTAAGGCCAAATTTCTCCAGAAGTGGCCTCTGATCTTGTGAGCGCCAATTTCTGACTGCTTGAGCCACTTTGGACCTGATTTTCATAAGTGGCAAGCACCGACAACTTCAAATTAAATCACTGCCCAGCACTTCTGAAAAGCTCTACGGTGTCTCAAGTTGAGCACTTATGAACTTAAACACCCAAAATTACACAATACTTTTCAAAATCTTAGTCAAAGAGACTTACCTAAAGTCATACAGCAAGTCAGTGGCACTCAGGAATAGAACCCAGAAATCCTAGTTCCCAATTCCTTGCTCTAAGTATGAGCCAACACTACCTACAGAAAAAGAGAGGTTCAAAATTTGTTATTGAAAAAAATCAATGTTCCTCTTCAGTTCTGATTTTCCAAAGAATTGCTAGGTTTGCCGTATGGATCAAACTAGCCATTGCTCTGCCAGTATTGCCTAATCCAAATATTTAAAAAAAAATCATGGACTTGGGCCCCTCCAAAAAACATAAAATATCTTTCAAATCATGAGATTTTAAAAAAATAATAAATTTGGGGGGTGGGTTATTTGCCTCTTGGTTTTTGTGGCTTTTAGGGTATACTTAGGTCATGTTTTCAAGCTTGGCTGCCTCCAGGAGGGCTAGAATTATTTTTATATATATGATAAATAAAATAATAATAATAATGGAAACCGATTCTCTGTTATCAAAAGATTCCTGGATCTGGGATTTTAAGAACAACACTGAATATTGCCAGATTCACAATAAAATCACCAGAGTTGGGAACATCATGTCTCTATTACCACTCCTCTTCTGAGCCTTTTACTTTTTGTGACAGAACATGCAAACTACCTCCTTTGACTCTTGCTCTACCAAAAAACAGGATAGCTGAATTGCAACCCAGTATACAAGAGACAAGGCCCTGACTAGAGTCACAATTGTACAGCAGAAGTCTACACAAAATCCACCAAACTACTACTAGCAAAACTGACTGCTTAGTATCCACTAAATTGTCAGAATGCAAGTCCACAAATTCAATAAGCTTTCAAAATCTTTGACAAGTTCAGATATTATTATAGGTATTTTCTGTGGAGTACATAAAATCTAGGACTCCTGTAGTGGCACCAATTTCCTGTGCAAAACTTCCCTTCTCTCATTTCTTTTTAGGTGGGGCAATGCAAACAACTTCATTTTCCTCTCCTCTCTTTAACTTTCAGGGAGGGATCATGATGACTTGAGGTCAAAAGGCAAAAAAGAACTTAGCACCTTAGTAAGGGCTACGTTTTCTTTTTACTATTTGCAATGCAAATCTACTTTTTGTTCCATACTGAAGTCTTGCACAATAGCCTGTGTATGCACATTAGTTCCAACAATGCCTTCCTATGCAATCACATTGTAATTATACACTCATAAAGCCATGGCTGCTATGAACTGCAACAACTAATCTCAGTCTCTGCATTAGGATATTTCTTCTCTGTTTTTCCTCCCTTTGCTGTTTGCTCACTGCTTTGATGCAGAAAACTTCTGCACTGCTTACAAACCGGTAAAGCTGGATTTAATCAAGTTATTATCCTGTCTATTGTAACATTTTCAACCATTTGTTTTAGAACAAATGCGAAATAAGTCTACAAAATGCAGTGTGGAAAAAAATCCTGTAGGTTTGCAACCTTGCAAGGCTTTATAAAGCAAAAATAAATCTTTGTTTAAAGTGTTAGAATAAAGGGCTTGTATTATATAGGACATTCACATATGTGCGTGGGTGTATTGTCAGCTTTTACTAGTAAACTGCAAAATATCAGTCCTTTGCAGTTACAGTCAGATGAAGAATTGTACAACATAGAATGCAAGATTGTCAAAAACAAGTTAAAAAAAACATCCAAAACTGTTTAAATCTCAGTGATATTTATGATCTTTGCAAAGCAAGAGCTTCCTTCTGTTTAAGTTAGTACTTTACAAAAATAATTTAGCTTCCCTCCTACATGCACAGGAGGCTTAAAGACAGCACTTTCCCCACACTTTACACATTGCAAAGGCTAATAAACATGGAACATTCAAAAATCTTGCACTGAGATCCCGATACGGATCGGCTGGAAATTTTAACTTGAGAAAAAAATACGCAAGAGACAGCTTCTTAAGTGGGGGGGACGGAGTTGCAAACCCATATTTAGAGCCTTGATGTGGCTTTGGCAAAAAAACAACCAACCCCCCCCCCCCCAATGGCTTTGCAGGGCCTTCTTTTTTAATTTATTTTAAAGGAATTTAATCTTTACTGTTTTCAAACAGAAGAAACGAAAGCTGTGTTTCTCATAAAGAAAGGAACTTCTGCTACACTCCAGTCGCTTGCGCTTGGGCCCCCGAAGGGCGAAGTCAGCTGCTCCTGTCATTTGGCAATACTGAGATAGAGTGTATGTGTGTGTCAAGGCCATATAAACGGAAACTTAATAGTAGATCTCCCTCTATAGTTCTTTTCGTCTCATCTTGCACCAAATAACCACAGACCAACCCACTGATTAAAAAATAAATACCACTGACACGAAAATAAATTAATACCAAAAATGAAGCTGCAGGAAAGAGGGTGGGGAGTGGAATTTGTTTGCTCACCTTGGAAGGTAAAGGCACTAGCTCTGTTCCCAGCTCTGCTACTCCGAGAAGGGGGGACGAAGAGGAAACAATTAACAAACAAAACTTTGCTCCTTTCTCTCTGGGGCTCACTAAAAGCGTCACTTCCTCATACTGTAAGTGGAGGAGGCTCCCAATGAGTCCCTTTAATTCAACTCCTCCCTCTGCTCCTCTCACAGAAGCTGCAGTTTAGAGTTCTAGTCGGGAAGCAGCTCCTTCCTCTCTTCCACCCTTGATTATTGAGGAGTTCTGACTGGCCGTATCGTGATTCTTGCTGCCCTTGCCTTCTCACAGATTTTCATTTGACCTTCTGTGCTTGGTATTTGTTACTTATTTGTAGAAAAGAGGGGAGGGGAAGTTATGCGGCACTGATTTGTGAAGCAAAACCTCGCTGTGAAATGCCGCTCTGTGTATGTCATACTTTGCAAAACTCCTAGGTTATATAATGTGTTTAGCCCCCAGCCTTCCCGTTAAGGTTGGTCTATTTACTTCTTTTTAAAAGGAAATATTATAATGTGATTTGTTTTAGGGAGCTACTTGCCCCAGAGAATATATTTCCTGGTTCTCTCCCCCCCCCCCCCCCCCCCGAAGCAAATACAGTAGGATTAAAAGTGGGGAACCATAGAGTTCTGGGTTTTTGACAAATCTTCAGAGTATTTCAACAAATGCTTAACGTTTCAAACAGCTGAAACTTTCTAAAATAATTTTTTTTTGCTACAGGAAATTGTTCTCTCACCCAGTGGAATATGTACTTTTGGGATTTCTCAATGATTCATGTGCAATTCTGGAATATAACCCTTTCTGTCACCCTGGCCTGAGGGAAAAAAAAAAAGGTTAAGTGCTGGCAAACATGCTCACCCTGCTCCACTATAGATCAGGAAGTAAAGTTCTTGTTCCATCATCACTCCCCATTTCATTAACCACAAGCAAAACTTTAAATATATAAAGCAATGCTTTGGACAGTCTTAAAATGATCAGAAAAATCATCCCGGGGATCATATAGAACAAAATATACTAACAAGACAAATCAAAGTTAAGATAGCAACATTTTGTGAAAAGACTCCTGTATATTCCCTTTCTCTCACTTTTGAGCACTTGATATTCTCACCCCCCATTTACTTTTGCCCCAGGCTTGGGTCTATCCAGCACACAAAGGTTAATACAGAATTACTGTACTGTACTCAAACCTGGGGATTTTTCTCATCTCTAGTTTACATAGATTTGTAATGTACAAATGATACAGGCAAACAACTCTAGTGGGTTTTTTATTTTTTTCAACAGCAATATAATAATAGAATACATTCCACCAATAGATCTCAAAGTGCTTTACAAAGTAGGTCAGTATAATTATCTTCACACTATAGATATGAGAAACTGAGGCACGGGGCAATGAAGTGACTTGCTCAAAATCACACAGCAAGTTAGTTGTAGATCTGGGAACAGAAACCAGTTTTCAGGTGTCCCAGACCAGTGCTCTGTCTATTAGACCACACTACCTCCCTGTTAGTGCCTGTACAAAAATGAGAAACCATGTAATGCAAAGGATGTAATTCTATCCAGGCATGCTGATGACATATAGTTTCTTACTAAAGATATGGGGTAAAATCCTTGCTCCACTACAGTCAATGGCAAAACTCACATTAATTTCAGTGGAGCCAGAATTTCACCCATGATTTCCTGGTTTAGTGTTACCTATTTTTTTTTTTTTTCAAATAGCAAATGATTTTTTTCTCATTTAAATTTTTGTAGTATTTATCTCTTGTTCCAACCTCCCCCCCACTAATGCAACATTGTACCAACAGTAAAATCAAATAGAAGTTAGTTTTCTCTAGCACCATTAATATTTGCTATCCAGAAGTGCTGTATAGATGGAAATGATAGTCCAGTGACTGTAATCCAATGCAGAAGTAATTATGGGTGGGATCATGAAGGGATTTATGTGTTGGAATGCTGAGCCTGACAGGTCCTAACTTTTAGGAACCTAAAAACAATCACAGGAAGTGATTCACAAAGCCAAGTTAGATGCCTGGTCTCCCTGGTATACAATCCATGAGAGATAGGTGCCTTAGAATGCAATCCACAAAAGCTAGCATGCAAGCCACAGTGCTACATAAGATAGTAAAAGGGAGATGCCTACCAGGGGTGTGTGTGCTAAGCCCAGCTGCCACTGTCAGAGATAAGCACTTAAGTCCAGGCAGCAGAGAGATACCTATCTCTGCTGAGCTATTCACAAAGGGGAACCAGCTGCCTGGAGTCAGGCAACTTAGGCACTTTTGAGGGAAAGGTTAGGCAACTGCCTGGCTCTGCACAAAAATGGCAGCGAATAAGCTGCTGCTGCCGCCGCCACCACCACTTTATAACTTTTAGCCCAGTGGTTTGAGCACTCACCCAGGCTGTGGAAAACCCAGATTCAATCCCTTCTCTCTGCTAGAGGGGAAGAAAGGATCTGAAGAGGTGTCTCCAATTTCTCAGGAAAGTGTGCTAACTACTGAGCTATGGGATAGCCTGGTATGGGGGTTCCCTGAGCCTCTCTTGATGAGTGATTGGAGCAAAGCAACTGGACCAGATGCTGGGTCTCCTAAACAGCTGCCGTAGCCACTGGACCACAGTCACTCTCTCTCATGAGCATGCGCCCAATAACTGTTCTACCGTGGATAAATACTTAAATTAGTTATTGGGTCAGAGAGGGAGAAAGAAAGAGCAGAAAGATGACTCTGTAGTCCAGCCATTAGGGCATCTACCTAGGAACCTGTGTCAAGTCCCCCTGTTCCAGTTACACTTTCATTATTTAGCCACATTGGAAGAGCTTCAACAAGAGAGAATGAGGGAGAACCCCTATCAGAATATCAGATTGCTCAGTGATTGGAGCATGCTCCTTACAGGTGGGACACCCTCCTGTTCAAATCCTTTCTCTCTCTCTGCTGGGGGGAGGGAAATTGAACTTGGGTCTGTCATATCCCCAGTAAGTTCTCTAAGCACTAGAGCTAAATGTTACACAATGTGGTTGGTGCCACAACTTCCTTGTCTGGCCAGATTTTAAATGAGACCCAATCCAGCAGGCATACTCAGAGCCCACTCACTGGATTGTGCCCTGCACGTAACTTAGGCAGCCAAATGCCTATCTTCACCCAGTTTGTGAATTGCTCTGGAGCATAGGTGAGAGATGGGTGACCAAACACCTATATAGGCTAGCAGCACTGTGCAGGCTCAGATGCTGAAACATAGGTGCCAACTACCAAGGGAACTTTTGGCCTGAAAACTTAAGCACCAACTGAATTTAGGTGCCTTCGGGGTTTGTTAGGAGTTTTGTGGATCACAGCGGAGCCAAAACTAAAACTTAGGCACCTAAATCTGGGGTCTGTAGGAGCCTAACTACCTTTCTGGATCTGGGCCTGTGTGCTTAGCAATTGCTCACAGGCCATACATAAAGAAACAAATTAAAACCTGTTGTAAATGTGGTGAATCCAACGGAAGGCAATTGGAGGTGCATGCATTGGCTCCAGGGTTGAATTTGCCCTAATACAAACTAGTATGATGTACTGTTGTACATTGGAGTTATTACCTGCTCTTTTGCAAAAGTGTCATAGGATCTCTATCCTTCATGGAGAATGGGAATGGAGATGGAGAGAACTGATTTAAGTTTAATTCAGCTCATTTGAAAAACAGTACCTACTAAGCCCTCAAACCAAGTTGGAACATGCCAGAGCACAGCCCTGCCTCCTAGCAAGGATGAGTGAATAGCACTTCACCTGACTGAGTTTAATGAAGTAAAATATTTGTGTTGTGAACTGCAATGGAAAATGCCATAACATAGTAATGCAAAAGCGACACTGTGCAGAAATGACATGATCCTGCCTTATAGGTGTTAACATTGCAATGCCCAGAATGTATGTGCTCTATCACCTTCTTGGAGGCCTTTTAACATGGCCATCCCCTTAGTATTATACTATCTAAGTTTGAACCTATCAGCTGCTGACCCAGAGCCAAGGCAACATAGTAACCACAAGGACAAAGTTCAAAGTCACCATGACATGGATTTGTTTATTCACTAGTTACCTTGGTGAACTATATGTAAGGCTTTATAAAGTGTTTTGTAAAGGTTTTGCCACCGTGCACTATTACGTAGCTCCCCCATTCCTCAGTCTTCGCTTCTTACAATTTTGTTTTCTCTAAAACCATAGCCACCATCGTTTTTCATTGCAGCAACTGCTGTTACTATGCTGTCCTCTTTGTTGCTGTGATTTGCAAGGTTTGTGTATGTGTTAAACTATGACTCTACCAATATAACAGCAACAAAGCTCAATATATATATACTCCCTATTAGATCATTTATTTTATTACTAAATTAAAACATCTTAGCAAATGAGAACATTTCCTAGAAAACATATAAAACCCCTAAGTTCTTAAGCTGTATAGGCATATCTTGTGCTGCAATGATGTCAGCTCTTATAACCGTAATTAATTATGCTGAGTCAGAATTTGGCTGAAAGATTTGCAGCATATACCTGTGTTCTGCAAAAAGTGGAGCTGATATTCAGTAGGTGGCACTCTTTCCTCTGAGTCAGAGCTGAGCCAATGCCTCTGCATTGTGGGAGAGGATATTGTGCTACCAGAGATGCTATCCTTTGAATGACAGGTAAAATCAAGGTCCTGTCCACTTATGATCCCTAAAAACAGCATTACATTCTGCAAGAGAAGTAGTATTAAACCCTATTATCCTCACCAAATTCCAACTCATGTAGTTGCATGTAGTTGCATTCTGCCTACCTAAATTCCCCCTGCATTTTCTATTGGATATGGTATTCTTCAGTTCCTACCATAAACTGTTGTTTTGTGTCATCACCATGCATTGTTAAATAGTTGGCATGTTCCATCTCACAGGTGTATGGGAGAAATGTTCCTTCTATTTTCTTCACTTACTTGATAGAGGTGGAGGCTTAATTAAATGATTGTAAACGTACACAAGAACAGAAACAGCCATGCGGTCAGCCTCCAAAGAGGTGGGATGATTTTCTAACACGGAGATATGGACAAGCATGGCAAAGGATGGCCAGAGCGAGAGACGATTGGAAGACGTGCTGTGATTGGCTCAGTCTCAACTGATGAAGGACCAACAGTCTACGCAGTCTACGCAATCTGCGCTGAGATCCTCAGAGGAAAGGTAATATAGAAATACAAATTATTATTGCATTTAATAACTTAGATTTCTGCAAAGTTGTTTGGTTTTTAATTTCTGTTTTGAATGTTTAATTTTGAGGTTGATGATTTAGGAGTAAATAAGTATAAATACTAAAACACAAAAATTCAGTTAAAATGAAAATTTTGTAGCTTTCTTTTAATCTGTGCTATTCCAATGGAAAATGCTTGTAAGAATATAGTATTACAGAGGAAGCTAGATTTCTATTACAAGTCCTACATCAACACCTTTCCCCATCTGTATCAGAATTAAACCAATCCACCTACAATTTTACGTGTGTGATTTTATGCTAGGATAGAAATTTTCTGGGAATTTTGAAGCAAATCAGCAAAGGTATTTGGAAATGAGCAGATTAAAAAAAGGAGTTGTTTTCACCTTTTGCAAAGTTTCTTAATATTAATTTTGCTCCTCATATCTCAAAATCAGCTTGAGACAGAAACTCTAAATTTGTTTTGTTGGCTTCAGCAAGGGTCAGTTTGTTTGTCTAGTTTGAGGAACTTTACTATTTAATTATAAGAAGCAGTTTATGCAAATCAGAAACAAACTGGCTCCCTAAGAATCATGATGAGACCTTGTTAGATATGAGAGAGGGAATAAACCACATCTGACATACGTTAGTCACATCGCTTAATGCACTACTGAAAGGTCCCTAGGGATGTCTCTATTTGAACAACTTGCTCCTCCGCACCTGACGACTTTCCCTCAGCCCTTAGTTTAAAAAATCCTCTACAACCTTTTTAACTTTATGTGCCAGCAGTCTGGTTCCATTTTGGTTAAGATGGAGCCCATTCCTCCTGTATAGGCTATTCCTTCCCCAAAAAATAATCCAGTTCCTAATAAACCTAAATCCCTCCTCCCTACACCATCATCTCATCCATGCATTTAGACCTTGCAGTTCTGCCTGTCTTACTGGCCCTGCATGTAGAACTGGAAGCATTTCAGAGAATGCTACCATGAAAGTCCTGGGCTTTAATCTCTTATCCAGCAACCTAAATTTGATCTTCAGGACCTCTCTCCTACCTTTCCCTATGTCATCAGTATGCACATGTACCACAATCACTAGCTCCTCCCCAGCACTACCGATAAGGGTATCTGGATGTCTCTTGAGATCTGCTACCATCGCAGTTGGCAGGCAATTCACCATGTGGTTCTACCAGTCATCACAAACCCAACTATCTATGTTTCTAATAATCAAATCCCTCACTATTATTGCCTCTCTTCCTAACAACTGGACACAGTAATACCAGCGTACAAAATATACAGGAATGACAGAGCAGATTCATGTAGAGGCAAATAAGGTGAATATCTTATATGAACCAAACAGTACCACAGAATCTGTATGGATAGAAAGTCCATGATTAAATAGTATGAGTAAAACAGTAGAAATATACTACCGACCACCTGACGGTGATGGTGATTGTGAAATGCTAAGGGAAGTCAGAGAGGCTACAAAACCAGAAAACGGAAAAATAATGGGTGATTTCAAGTATCCTTATATTGACTGGGTAAATGTCACCTCAGGGCTGGATGCAGAGATAAAATTTCTAGACACCATAAATGACCGCTTCTTGGATCAGCTAGTCCTGGAATCCACAAGGGGAGAGAGGGAATTCTTGATTTAGTCCTAAGTGGAGCACAGGATCCTTTCCAAGAGGTAAATAGCTGAACTGTTCAGTAATAAGAACAGGAGTACTTGTGGCACCTTAGAGACTAACAAATTTATTAGAGCATAAGCTTTCATGGGCTACAGCCCACTTCTTCAGATGCATATAGAATGGAACATATATTGAGGAGATATATATACACACATACAGAGAGCATGATCAGGTGGGAGTTGTCTTACCAACTCTGAGAGGCCAATTAAGTAAGAGAAAAAAAACTTTTGAAGTGATAATCAAAATAGCCCAGTACAGACAGTTTGATAAGAAGTGTGAGAATACTTACAAGGGGAGATAGATTCAATGTTTGTAATGGCTCAGCCATTGCCAGTCCTTATTCAATCCTAAATTGATTGTATCTAGTTTGCATATCAATTCCAGCTCAGCAGTCTCTCGTTGGAGTCTGTTTTTGAAGTTTTTCTGTTGTAATATAGCCACCCGCAGGTCTGTCATTGAATGACCAGACAGGTTAAAGTGTTCTCCCACTGGTTTTTGAGTATTATGATTCCTGATGTCAGATTTATGTCCATTAATTCTTTTGTGTAGAGACTGTCCGGTTTGGCCAATGTACATGGCAGAGGGGCATTGCTGGCACATGATGGCATATATCACGTTGGTAAATGTGCAGGTGAATGAGCCCCTGATGGTATGGCTGATGTGATTAGATCCTATGATGATGTCACTTGAATATGAGGACAGAGTTGGCATCGGGCTTTGTTGCAAGGATAGGTTCCAGGGTCAGTGTTCAGTAATGGTGATCATAATGTAATTAAATTTAGCATACCTAGAGGTGGTAAAATAAAAAATAAAATAAAAAAAAAAACACAACCAGAGTAACATTTAATTTTCAAAAGGGGAACTACACAAGAATGAGGATGCTAGTTAGATGGAAATTAAAAAGACCAGGTCACCAGGATAAAATGCCTGAAAGCAACATGGAGACTTCAAAACACCATAAAAGAGGCTCAAACTAAATGCATACCCCAAATACAAAAAGACGGTAGGAGGACCAAAAGAACGCCACCATGGTTAAACAGCAGAGTAATGGAGGCCATTAGAGGCAAAAACAAATCTTTTAAAATTTGGAAGTCAAAATGAGGAAAATAAGCACAAACTGGCAAGTAAAATGTAAAAGTATAATAAAGTAGGCCAAGAAAGAATTTGAGAAGCAACTTGTTAAAGACACAGAAACTTGCAGACATCAGATATCAATATATTTCAGAAGCAGCTTGAGTGTGGAGCTTGGACTCTGGTGCAATGAGCCTTAATAGTCAATGGGAGAAGTACATCAGCAGCTGGCAGCACAGTAAGATACAATGTGCTATCCCCATTTTGAAAGTCTTTGTGATGAAATGGCCTAACGTTTTGGAACAACCAGCTATAGACACAAATAAATATGGGTACAATCTGAAAGATTTGGTTCTGTTGTCTAGGTCCGTTGTCTGAGTCTAGGTCACACTGGACTGCCCATATTGAGAACCTTTACCAATTGGAAAAGTAAATTTTCCTCATAGATAGCTTCCATCTCTGTGACAGTATCTCCTGAACAAGTAAGGAGCAGTCCTTTTCCATAGTATTCACCAAGCCAATGTCCAGGCTGTCGGTTGTAACAACTTTGCGTCTGGATGGAATACTTTACCCTGATCTTGTGATAACCAGTCTCAGCAGTCTGGAAGCCTGATATATGGTTGCGAGCACATCTGTAATAGAGCCGTTGTCCACAACTTCCTCAGCCAGTAGGAAGCTATGAAAATGAGTTTGACTTGGTCTTGTCTGGCCTTGTAAATCACTCTAGGGGTTAGTAGTGGGAGTCCCTGATTCCACTGGAGAAGGAAGACATCTGGCAAAGGTCCCAGGCTCATGCCTCCTCTAGAACAGAAGTGGCAAACATGTCTATTACCAAATCCCCCCCAGGGCCGGTGCTACCATTTAGGCAAACTAGGTAGTTGCCTAGGGCGCCAAGATTTGGGGGCGCCAAAAAGCGGTTTTTTTTTTTACAGTGTTCCTATGCCCCCTCCCCGAGCGCGCGGTCGCCGCTTCACTTCTCCCGCCTTCCAGGCTTGCAGCAGCACCGGAAGCCTGGGAGGGGAGGAGAATTAGAGCGGGGGCGGCGTTCTCAGGGAGGAGGTGGAGCAGAGGTGAGCTGGGGTGGGGAGCTGCCGCACAGCTCCCCGGGCGGGGAGTGGGGAGCTGCCGGGGGGTGTCTCAGGATGGGGGGGAGAGCTGCTGCAGGGCTCCCCACCCCAGCTCACCTCTCCTATCCCCCTCCCTGAGCACGCTGTCGCTGCTCCACTTCTCCCACCTCCCAGACTTGCGGTGCCAATCAGGTATTTGGCGCCGCAAACCTGGGAGGGGAGGAGAATTAGAGCGGGGGCGGCGTGCTCGGGGAGGAGACGGAGCATAGGGTTACCATACATCCGTTTTTTCCCGGACATGTCCGGCTTTTTGGTAATCAAACCCCTGTCTGGGGGGAATTGCCAAAAAGCCGAACATGTCCGGGAAAAATACCGCCAGCCGGGCACTTCCCCTCCCGGGCTCCGTCTGCTGCACTCCTCCTGACTCTTCGGCTCTGTTTAAGAGCCGAGCTGCCCAAGCCCCCCATGCCTCCGGACCCTGAGCCGCCGGCCGGGCACTTCCCCTCCCGGGCTCCAGGAGCACAGGGTCCAGAGGCATGGGGGCTGCCCGAAGCCAATAGCGGTCAGGCAGCTCAGCTCTTAAACAGCCGAAGAGTTGGGAGGAGCACAGCAGCCGGAGCCTGGGAGGAGAAGTGCCCGGCCGGGGGCGCAGGGTCCGGAGGCATGGGGGCTGCCTGAAGCCCGAGCGCTACCGGCTTCACGGTTTGCCGGGCAGCCTCCAGACCTTGCGCCCCCGGCTGGGCGCTTCCCCTCCCGGGCTCCAGCTGCACTGGGGAAGCGCCGGCCAGGGGTGCAGGGTCTGGGGGCTGCCCAGCAAACCGTGAAGCTGGTAGTGCTCCGGCAGCCCTTTTCGCACGGCTGGGAGGGAGGAGGGGGAGTTAGGGCGGGGACTTTGGGGAAGGGGCGGGGAATAGGCGGAGTTGGGGTGGGGAAGGGGCAGAGTTGGAGCGGGGCCAGGGCCCGTGGAGTGTCCTCTTTTTTTATTTTTTAAATAGTGGAGCAGAGGTGAGCTGGGGTGGGGAGCTGCTGCACGGCTCCCCGCGGGGGTGGAGCTGCCATGGGGGGGGCACCTCAGGGCGGAGGGGGGGCAGGGAGCTGCCGCAGGGCTGGGTGGGGGGGCACAAGGTGGAAGTTTCGCCTAGGGCGCGAAACTTCCTTGCACCGGCCCTGATCCCCCCATTGATGGTTGGTGACAGACTGTCTTCTTAGGAAATCTGCCAAGTCCTTGCTGGCTCCCAGAAGGCACAGGGCTATTGGAATTATGCCATGTAGTTAGCACCAGTTCCATGGCTTGATTGTTTCCCTGCAGAGGGGAAAAAAGAGGACCTACCTTTGCTTGTTAATGTAGTACTTTGCTGATATATTGTCTGTCATTATCTTCATTACAGAGCATTATAAGACCGGGAAGAATGCCCCCTCAAGGTTCTAAGTTGTTTATGTGTAGTTTTGTGTCCTCTGTGGACCATACTCCTTGTATTTATGTGGTCCAGGTGGGCTCCCCAGCCCATCTGTTGTATCTGTGACTAATGCCCTGCATAGCAAGTCACAAACAGTACCCCTTCTTGGACATTGTTGGGGGGCAGCCACCAGGTCAGCACCATGTCTTGCTCAGCAATCCTTTGTAAGAGAGTAGACTGACCTGAGCCAGAGCTGTAGGGGCCTCAGGCAAAGTTTGGCAAATGGCATCATATATGTACATGTGGACATATGGCCTAATAATGTGAGGCAAGGTAGCCAGGTATCACCACGTTCAGTAAAGACTGAAGTCAGAAGAATCTGTCCTGAGTAAGTATGCCCTCATTGTTGTGGAATCTATCCTGACACCTATGAACTCTATCATCTGCAATGGGATGAAAAGGTTGATTTCTCATAATTCACCAGGAGGCCCAGCATGGGAAACAGAGAAGGGGCACAGTTGAGGCTTTTCAGAGTTTCCTGCTATGATCTGCCACTGATCAGCCAGTCAGCTAGATACGGATAGATGTGATGCCCTTTTCCCTCAGGTGTTCTGCCACCACTGCAACACTCCGGATGCCTTGGAGAGCCCAAAAGGTAATACATTGTACTCATAGTAATTAGGCCCCACAGTAAATCTCAGGTACATCCTACAGGCCAGGTGGATGGAAATGTGGAAGTACGTGTCTTGTAAGTCAAAAGCCACAAACCAGCCCTGAGCCTGAAATGATGGAAAAATGGAGGAAAGTTTTAATATCCTGAATCTGAGGTGGCAGTGTATTCCTTTGCAATCTTTTTTATGGCTCCTAGACAAAGAAAAAAAAATCACTTAATTTTGTAATTGGCTTTTGTGAGAAAGGTCCCTAAGGGGGAATGGGAAAGGGAGACAGGGAGGGGGCAGACAAAGGAATTGGATGGGGTAGACATGGATGACAACGTCCACACCGATTTGTAGCCTGCAATGTCTGCCCATGCTCAGTAGAAGCGGGCAAGGAGATTTCTTAAGGTCAGCTCTGGGGTAGTTGTGGTGTAGCTCTCAACCATCTCGGCAACCTGATGCCTCTAGGAGGGAGGCTGGTGTGCAATGGAGGAGGATGACCAGGGCTTTCTAGGATAACATGGGAATAAGACAGTGTTCTCTGTCTTTGAGTGACTGTAACCAGAAAGGCTTGTAGTACAAATACTCAGGGATCTGAACATGACCATTGAATCCTTCAGGTCAGCTACTCAATCATGCCATCAAAATTAAATTCTCAATTTCCATCTGGACTTCTCTAGGTATCTCAGGCTCCTGTAGCAAAGAAGCCTTGTGCATTATGACCCCTCTGACCATGGACCAAGTAGCTGTATCAGACTTGTCCATTGCCACTTGTGGCACTGTTTTGGGTATCATCTACCTTTCCTTCATCGTGTCTTTCAGTTTTTCCTTACATTCCTTTTGAGGCCTTCCTGGTGGATTAGGTTCTGACTTGGACCTCAGATAATGAGCAACAACAGTGCTGGATGCACACAGAAATGTTTTAAGCCCTTAGATGGGACTTGGTAGTGCTTTTCTACTTGCTTCAAAGTTGCAAAAAGCGAGGCCAGAGTGTGCCACAAACCCTCCAGGAGGACTTCACTGATTGGAATGGCAATTCTTGTGGACACCAAGGAGCGGAGGATGTCTGTGACATACCGGGGTAGAATCCAGACCAGTGGAGGCCTGTGTCACCCGTGCCCTGTAACCTGGGGTGCCTTACAATGCCTTGCTGTTGTAGTTTCCAATCTGGATTTCTCACAACTGGCCACCAGCATGCAGGCCACTCCCAAATGTGTTTGTGTAACTGTAGCCTGCCAGGCAGACCCTGGTTTTCATCAGCTCTTGGTTATATTGCAGGATGACCCCAGTACACACCCAGTCCTGGACTTTCCCCCAGAAATGTATGTCCTGCCCTGTCCAGCCTTCTCCCAGACAGTCCAAAAATATGAGGTTTGTTATACCTTTATGTGAATAATATACACCAAATTATCATGATAAATGAAGTTACCCAGACACTTTAACTTAAACGCAGTGTGTTTGATAAAACAATAAACAAGTTTATTAACCACAAAGAGAGAGATTTTAAGTGAGTACAAGTAATACAGCATAAAAGTTAGCAATGGTTACAAAAAATAAAGATAAAACACTTACTACTGTCTAACAAACAATATTAGATTCAAGCAAAATTTCTCACTACATGCTTCCAGCAAGATTACTGACCAAACTGTTCAGATCAGGAATCCAATGGCTATTTCCTTTTGTCTTCCTGGGTGCAAAGAACATGACAGGCAGGGAGAGAGAGATGGGGCTCCTTGGGGTGTTTGCCCTTCCTTTTTATAGTTTCAGTACTCCTTTTGAAAATCATTTTCAGCTGAGAACCAGGAGACAAAGAGTCAATGTAAAAGGATATTCCCTGCTGGCTTTTTTCACTTGTTTGAGCTTTCTTTGTTTTCCATTCCCGCTTGATGACTCTATTTACAGCTTAAATGCAAATTAAGGGAAGCACATATTTCTTTGTTTAGAAAAGACCTATTTGCTGACTTCTCTATAGGCAGGGCTGTGGGGTTTGGAATATATTAATTACATCATACAAGGAAATCTTATAACTTCATCCACATAGCTACACATTTTATCAGGACAATACTGACCAGCAAATTATGAGTTTTCAAATGATACCCTAACAAGGCATACCTTGTACAATGATTATTACAATAGAGTGTAGGGTGTGAATATAGGGGTGTATTTTGTCACAATGTCAAACAGCTTGTATGTATTCTCTTGGATCACCGTTGTCCCAATGTCAAGGTATCTGTTATCCTCAAGAGCAGCTCCTATAAGACCATAAAATCGGACAGCTGGTGTCAGGGCTTTAGTGACAGCCTCATCCAGGAACATGGAGGATTCTTTAGGTGGGGAGGGAAATTGGCGTGTCCCTTGAGCCAACTCTGCTTTCTCACTGGGAGGCTCCTCCAGCTCCAGTGATGGTGCTCTGCCTATCAGTGATGACAGCAATTGAGCTCTTCTCTTCTGTTTTTGTTTATTTGTTTTGAAACACAGACCACAGTTCTGGGAACCAGGACTATATGGTTCTATGCCCAGCTATTTCTGGCTTGCTGTATGGTCTTTGGCAAGTCACAAACACCAGAATAATAAAAACACATAAATCATAACATCTGATTACAAAGAAGAATAAATCACAAAGGGCCTGATTCTGTTCCCATTGAAATTAAAGGCAAAACTGCCACTCATGTCAGTGCAAGCAGGATCAAGACCCAAAATATATTTTAATTGTCTTAAACATAATTAAAAGTAAATCAGGAAGCCACTATCTTGACAATTTAATTATCCAAATCTATCCAGACAGATGGATAGAAAATAAAGATTTTAAATTAATTTAACAGTAGGTTTTAAAAAAAGTTAAATTAATTCAATTATTTTTCAAATTGCAGAACTCACACCAGCTTTGAAACTTTGATTTCCAATGTTTTCTAATGGGAAAACCAGTTCTTTCAGTTACATATTACTCTACATCAAAAGGGTGGATGAACCACTGAACTGTGAAGAATCATTAAAATGACAGCCCTTACTACATAAAAACAGACATACTGGGTCAGACTAATGGTCCATCTAGCCCAGTATCCGCTCTTCCAACTGTGGCCAATGCCAGACCCTTCAGAGGGAATGAACAGAACAGGTAATCATCAAGTGATCCATCCCGTTGCCCATTCCCAGCTTCTGGCAAACACTTCAGAGCATGGTTTTGCACCTCCTGCCCATCCTGTCCAATAGCCATTGTTGGACCTATCCTCCATAAACGTATCTAGTTCTTTTCTGAACCCTGTTATAGTCTTGGCCTTCACAACATCCTCTGGCAATGAGTTCCACAGATTGACTGTGTATTGTGTGAAGAAATACTTCCTTTTGTTTATTTTAAACCTGCTGCCTATTAATTGCACCACACCAGTCATGATTTTCTAGATCTCTATCATATCCCCCCTTAGTCATCTCTTTTCCAAGCTGAAAAGTCCCAGTCTTATTAATTTCTCCTATATTCCTAATAATTTTTGTTGCCTATTTCTGTACCTTTTCCAATTCCAATATATCTTTATCGAGATGGGGCGACCAGATCTGCATGCAGTATTCAAGATGTGGGCAAACCACAGATTTATATACAGGCAATATGATATTTTCTGTCTTATTATCTATCCCTTTTCAATGATTCTCAACATTGTTAGCTTTTTTGACCACCGCTGCACATTACTGAAAGAAACTACTGTATGACACATATATAATGGAAAAACTCAGTAATGGAGAAACTCAGGCAGTGACAGGTGCTAAAATTCTACAAACTTTTATATAGATATATAAGCCTTGATCTTATAAACACTTTTGCACATGCTTCAATTTAAGCATGATTAGTCCTACTGAAGTTAATATGACTACTCGTGCTTAAAGTAAAGTAAGCGCATAATATTTGTAGGATTGGAGCCATAAATCAGTGTCTCAATTGTAAGTATGTGTGTGTGTGAACATAACAAATAGATGGAGATGATATGCATTTAAGGAATTGCAGAGCCAAGTGATAAATATGTAATCAATAGTATATGCAACAGAGGGTCCTGTGGCACCTTTAAGACTAACACAAGTATTGGGAGCATAAGCTTTCGTGGGTAAGAACCTCACTTCTTCAGATGCAAGTCTATGCGTAACTGTATGGAGGACATATATTCGCCAAAAAATCTGAGTTATTTTGAACAAGTAAACATCTAAAAAAGATCATTTTTCACTTTTTTTTCAGCAATATGATCCATGCATCATGCGTTATCTACAGTAATATTTTGTACTTACACAGCACTTAAGCTTCACAACACCCTTGTGAGGTAGATAAATTTGATTATTTCCATGTTACAGATGGGGAAAATGCAGGCACAAAAAGATGGAATGACTGACTCATGGACAAACAGCAAGTTAGTAGTTAAGCCATGGGTCGCACCTAGGAGTTTTGACTCTCATTCCTACACTACCACCACCCACATTTGCTCCACTGAAACTGATTAGAATAAAGCCTATGATGGTGACAAGGGTTTAAGCCAGGGGGTAGGCAACCTATGGCACACATGCCAAAGGTGGCAAGCGAGCTGATTTTCAGTGGCACTCACACTGCCTGGGTCCTGGCCACCAGTCCGGGGGGCTCTGCATTTTAATTTAATTTTAAATGAAGCTTCTTAAACATTTTAAAAACCTTATTTACTTTACATACAACAATAGTTTAGTTATATATTATAGACTTATAGAAAGAGACCATTTAAAAACGTTAAAATGTATTACTGGCACACAAAACCTTAAATTAGAGTGAATAAATGAAAATTCGACACACCACTTCTGAAAGGTTGCCGACCTCTGGTTTAAACAATCTGAAGCAGATGGACTTTTTATTTTTTAATATACCAAAGACTACCCATGTCACCAAGAGGTGACTTTGCATAAAAGATATTGTATCTTACCTTTTTATCCTAAAAACACCAGGTCACATGAGCCTTTTATCCCAACCTGCTGTCAAGATGAGATGTAAACTCTTAGGAAACCTTGTATCTGTCGGATTATTTGCCAAGCAAAGCAAAGGCCTACAGTCACAACTTGATGACATTGCTCTGATTGACTATGGACAAAATACATTAGTGCATATTGTATCAATCTTACAAAGCGGGATGGGGATAAATTAGATGACACTGAGGACTTGTCTACAATGAACATTTAATTTGAAGAAAGTTGGGGTGTGAATCTGCCCCACACTAGCTTGCTGCAGACTGTGTGGATCCTGATGATGTAGATTAATAATTTGTTAGTTTGCTTTAATTTAAAGTTCTCTTTGAAATGAGACTAGGTCAAAGAAAACTAACAAACTGTTAATGTGCATCAGTAGGGTCCACACAGTCTGCAGCAAACTAGTGTGGGGTAGATTCACACCCAGCCCGCTGCAAACTAATCGTTCATGCAGACAAGCCACCAGCCTTTTTTATTCTTCCTCTGACTCTAAAATTGATTGTAAGATTATATCCAATCCTGCTGCCCAGAGACCACGTATCCCACACTTCTGAATGGAGGATACCTGGTACTCATCACTGTGTTGCCAGTTGCCCCTGAAAAATGGGCAGATATGGGAATAATAGCAGCTTTGAATTCAATCTCCCAAATAGATTGGAAATAATTTACACTTTAATCCCTGAATGCAAAAGAATAGAGTGAGAGGGCAATAAGTGAATAATCCCCAGAGCCAGGATCTATCTATATCTATATTAAAGCACACAACCACCTGTTTTGGACATGATGGGTTATAGGTTATGCGTGATTTCTTAGTTTAATACTGAATGGCTGGACAGGCGTAACACTTTATAACCACATGGATTTTCTCTTGTAAATTACCATTTTATTCATAAATTTACTCAAATGTTTGTTCGGTAGTTTTACAGAACATGTTAAGAGAAGTATACCACAGCTCAATTCCACTCAATCTTGTATATTATTATAATTAATACCAATTTACTTTTTTGGTGGTTGGAGCAGTTTAGATATGATGACACCAATTTGTAAACCTATATACCAGAAACATATCATATTAGTTAAACTCCAACACCAAGAATATTCAAGACGCATTATGCAAGTGGTATGGTAAGCCTTTCTCCTGAAATGCTACTGAGCAGGATAGATATGTTGCAAGGGATCTCTCTCCCCAGGCTATTACTGCCAGTAAGCATTGTTGGAATGAAGCTGCTGGTGGAACTAATAGTGAGTGTTGACTAATCTTTTCTGTTACTTAAATATCCTTGGAATTTTGCTGGTGTGTGTCATTTACTGTGATTTTGTGGAGGGAATCCATTTTCCAAAATAGCTCATATTTCCCTTATGAAAATGTAGTATAATTTTAATAAACCTGCTATACTTGTATTATGCTATGTGTTTATAAGAGTAATTTATTCTATTTCCTTCAATATAATTTCCCTTAAAACTATTTTCTCTAAATTGTAATTGTCCATGTACTTCCCCAAGCAGTTACAAATACAGTTATTATTAAAGATAAGAATGTATGCTTTGGAAGGAGCTCAGATTAATGTGTTGATCTCAGATGAACTAGGAACTGCGAATGATATAACTCTGAAAGTGCCTCTTGTAAAGATTTCTTTACAGCGGTCTCAAATGATTTCTGATTTGCTAGCTCTTAAACATGCTTTAGATTTTGTTTTTTCTTCTTTGAAAATGTGAGGTAGAAAAATGAAAAAAATCATTTTTTTCATGGCCTGAAATCAATATACTATTTAATTAAATCCTGTGAACCCTAATGCAGATTTTATAATGTGAACTATATAATATTTGACCTGGTTACATGAAGAAAGCTACACCACTGTATATATCATGCCTTTTGTGTGTGTTTCCTTTTAAAAAAATCCACAAAAGGATTGTCCTTATGCACTGAGTGACAGGATCATTATTTAAATACTTGCATGTACTGTATACCTTTGCCTAGTTTAATTTCCATCACCACTAGTCATTGAGATATAGCACCTCCAAATTAATAGGGTGTTTTCCATTAATAGAGATCTCATAATCTTTTCCTGTTTACTTATATGCGTTGTAACATTGTTTTCTGATATAACAATTGTAATTATGCCTGCAAAAGAAGCTATACTCTTTTATTGCACAATGAGGCAATTAATTATTTACTTTACATAGCACTCCTGCTTACTTAATATACCAGTTTAATACTATAGCAGCATCTCCAGCCCTAAAAAATTCCATGCACTGTATTAACAAACTAATTAGCCTGCTTGGTTCACATACAATATTCTACATTAGGGTGGCATAAATATAAACTGTTCACTTAGGCCTAAACTCTAATGTCATAGGCAAAACTGGAATAAA
Organism: Trachemys scripta elegans; assembly: GCF_013100865.1. Taxonomy (NCBI): domain Eukaryota; kingdom Metazoa; phylum Chordata; order Testudines; family Emydidae; genus Trachemys; species Trachemys scripta. The sequence goes on along the minus strand of NC_048301.1, from coordinate 63,648,495 downwards.
GAGCTTTGGCTGCAGCTATGTGAAGGTTGGGGGTGAGAAATCATCAATCCCAAGCTCTATGAAGTCAGGCTGTAGCTGCTCTTACAGCCAATGGCATGGTCAATGCACATTCTGAAGTGGTTGTATAAAATCATAGAATATCAGGGTTGGAAGGGACCTCAGGAGGTCATCTAGTCTAACTCCCCCTGCTCAAAGCAGGACCAATCCTCAGATAGATTTTTACTCCAGTTCCCTAACTGGCCCCCTCAAGGACTAAACTCACAACCCTGGGTTTAGCAGGCTAAGGTTCAAACCACTGAGCTATCCCTCCCCCTCCAATGGGTCTATGCTTTGAATGAACTCACTGGCCACACCACATTTCCCCTGGCTAGTGAGCCACTGAAACAATCTTATAATGCTTGTATGGCATCAATGCTGCTTGAGCTCCCTTGGCAGGTTTTCAGTCAATTAATCAATCAATAACATACAATGGGATAACCATTTTTATCTGGATTTGTACAGTGCATGGCATGGCAATGTACCTGACTAGGACCTCTGCGCACCATGGTAATACACCATTATAATATAAATGTTAATAATAAAATTTTGTGTTTATAATGGATACTCACACACCAAAAGTGACTTCAACCACAGAAAAGTGATGCCATGTAGTGTAACTATACTTCTCAAAATGGTACTTTTATAAATCTTCTGCATTTGTGAGCTGTAGAATGTAATTGTATCCTAGATTATTAGGAGTTGTAGGCCATGTTATATGCAATTTTCACTATTTTATGCAATTTTCCTTTTATGTCAATTAAGTTTGACATTTGGTGCATGATCTTGACGTCACAACACTATGGCCATTTTTAATATACCTATTCCTCAAATGGATGCATCCACTCCTTTTGTAGTAATTGGCTGATAAATCTCACCTAATGCAGTTACACCCAGTGCTTGCACAGAGCTGGAACTGATTTTGTAAAAGTAATAACACACTTCAAGCCGTGAGCCAACACACAAGAATGGCCAGGCTCTTCTGGTGTCAGCTGTCAGGTCAATCCGCGTGTCATTCTCCTGCCCCACACACAACCCTGGACGTGGTGCACAGCTGGTAAGTGTAATCACATGGTCATCCCTCGTGTTTCACTGCCTGCTCGGTGCACACAGTCACATCTGCGCACAATAATTATTCACCATCCCCTGCCAGTTTCATTACAAACTCACCCTCTGTCTTTCGCAACAACAAACGAACCGGGCGCCTTTCAATGAGCGCCTTGCGAACACGAATCCTCCCTGCTGGGTGCCCGTTCGCCCCCCCCCCGTACAACGAGCGCTCCCAGGAACACGCTCTCCCGCTGCTCCTGCCCAGCCTGCAGCACAGGTCGCTGCCTGGTTTCCGAGGGGGGCGGGGCTGGGTGTCCATGCGCGCCAATGACGAACTGAAGCAAACGCAAAGGCAGGGGCCCCACAGGCTCCCTGACGAGAGCGGTGGGCTCGACTCGCTCTCTGGGATTTGGGCTCCTTCCCGCCCTCCAAGAGGCTCCCCGCTGCCACCAGCCTCTCGCCCCTGCCCCGGGGCCCCTTGTCCACCCGCGCCAGACCTGCACCCACGTGGGATCGCTCGCCCCCCAGTACTTCAAATTCAGCCCGTCCGCACAGAGCCTACTGCGCTGCGCCGCGCCCTCCCGCCTCGCCCTTTTAAGCAGCCGTGCCCCACACGGCTCTTTTAAGAGGTAAGCGCATGCGTGCGGGGAGTGAGCGGAGCGGGCAAAGTCCTTGGTTTAATAAGCTGGCTGCTGATCTCGTGCCTAGACGGGTGCGCACGAGACTCGGACCCGGTGAGTGTTGGCACCCCCGGGCTGCCGGCGCGCGGGCGCTGGGGAGGAGGCTTTTCAGTACCTAACTGACCCCAGCCACGAGTTCCAGTAACCGTCTGTCAGCGCGCGCAGTCGCGCACGTGCGCTGGGCTGGGAGGAGAGAGGAGGCGGGGTCGGCGCCTGTCCGTCTCCGCACCATTCTTCGGTCCATAAACTGCGCTCGTGTCCGAGCCCCCGCCGCAGAGCCCGGGCCAGGTGAAGCGGGCTCGGAGCCGGGCGTGGGGGAGGGGGTGGTGTTTCACTCGGAAATTACCGTTGAGAGGAACGGCCTGACAGTGCAGGGACGGTCCCCGCGGGCCTGGCTGCGCTGCACGTGACAAGGTGGCAGCGCCTTGGTTGGGGTGTAAAGTGACGACGTCCCGTCCCGTGGGAGGGGTCAGAGTCCAATCGCGGTACAGGGTGAAGCCCTGGTGTGGCTCGGTGCCCTCTGGGTTGTGTGTTTGTCATGGGCTGTGGGTGTAGTGCAGTTACCAGGGAAGAGGGGCCCTACTCACTTCTTTCTCTTTATATTGAATAAATGCTGCTGCGAACTTGCATAACAGTGCCACAGTGCACAGCCCTGTGCCCAGGCCTCTGTAGGACTGAGGCCAACAGCTACTGTCTTGTAAAGAATGAACTGAGATAGTTCTACCCTGATTGCAAACATAGCCACCATCATAGCTGTTCAAGTCAGAAGGCACTGTCCTGATAATCTTCTCTCACACATGCTGGTCTCTATTACACAGGTATAAATCCAAACTGAGGGTGGGATCCACAAAGGGACTTAGATGTTGCAACAGTGAGCATCAGGCCACCTAGCAAACCACAAGAATAACACTGCAACCCACAGAGCTGAGTTGTGTGCACCATACAATTACTCCTGGGGAATTTGGTGCCAAAAAAAACCAAAAATTCTGCACACATTTTAAAATTCTGCAAATGTTATTTGTCAAAATAACACTCATGGAAGGGGTGGAGTGGGGGTGGGCCCAGGGACAGAGTGTGGGTTGAGCACCCACATGAAAGAGGGGAAGTAGGCACCTATGCCTCAGAACCCAGGGATCGTAGCCACCAACTTCCCTGCTTTTTCCTGGGTTCTTGACTCCTGCCCTGCCCCCCCACTCCACCCCTTCCATGAGGCCCCACCCCATGCTCTGCCCCCATTCCAACCCCTTCCCCAAATCCCCACCCCAATTCTGCCCCCTCCCTGCCCATATTCCAATGCCTGCCCCAAATCCCTACCTCCTCTCCTGAGTGCACCACGTTCCCGCTCCTTCCTCCCTCCCCAAGCTTGTTAATGCTGCCAAACTGCTGTTTGGTGGCCGCTGGGAGGTAGGCGGAGGAGCGGGGACACGGCGTGCTTTGGGGGGGAGGGAGAGGTGTCCAGACAGCAGGTGTGAAAAATCGGGACAGGGGATGGGGGGTAATAGGAACCTATATAAGAAAAATACCCCAAAATCGGGACTGTCCCTATAAAATCGGGACATCTGGTCACCCTAGGTGAGGGGAGCTTTGCTTCCAGTGGGTGCACCCACTAATTTTTCCCTGTGGATGCTCCAGCCCCAGAGCACCCACAGAATCGGGACCTATGCCAGGGATCCAGAATGGGAAACAGCCTGATGCTCTGTCCTAGGCTTGTGAGGAGTTTCCTGCAGGCCACCATCTCTTTCCCTCAGGGCATGTGGGGAATTGCAGCTGCCTGGAATCCTCTAGCTCCCTCCCCCTCCCCTCGGCAGTGTCTTCTATGTGTGAGGTGGGCTCTGCCAGGTCCAGTGGCTCCTAGTGGTGGCCAGCAGCACGGCAGCCCATTTCGGGGGCAGGGGGAGACATTTTGTGCAAAAAACATTGTTTTCTGAAAAGTTATGTATTTCGCAGTGGCGCAGAATTCCTCCAGGAGTAATACAATAAATGGGGAGACATAGCCTAAGAATGTGATCCACAAAACCAGCATGCTAGGCTGAGAGCTGCCTGAGCCAGCCATGGGAAGGTAGGCCCCACTCTTCTCTTGTAGATAGGCACCTAACTCTGCTAATGATTTATAAACAGGAGCTCACCACCTAGAGTCAGCTGGCTTTAAGAGCCTGTCTTGCTCTACACAAAATGGGAGGGGGAGGAGGTACTCATAACTTTTAGCACAGTGGTTAGAGCAATCATCTGGGACATAGAAACCTTAGGTTCAATTCCTCCTCCTCTACCAGAGGAGGAGAAGGGATTTGAACAGGGGTCTCCCTACAGAGTCATTCTTAAACTCTTGCTGGGCCAGAGATAGTATGTGTGAGAATGATTCTATAGTCCAGTGGTAAGGGCACCCAACTAGGAGGTGGGAGACCCTGGGTCCAGTCATCTTACTCCAGTCATTCTATTATTACTCATCCTAGTGCCAACAGCTTCAACAGGAGAGACTGAGGGAACCCCACATCAAAATATGCCATTGCTCAGTAAATACTTTCTCCCCCCTCTCTGCCAGAAAGGATGGAATTGAACCTGGATTTCCCATGTCCCAGGCAAGTGCTCTAACTACTGTGGTAAAAGTTATAAAGTAGGTAGTAACACCTCCTCTTCTGGCCATTCAATGACAGACCTGTGGGTGGCTATCTTACAACCGAAAAACTTTAAAAACAGACTCCAACGAGAGACTGCTGAGCTGGAATTGATATGCAAACTAGATACAATCAACTCAGGATTGAATAAGGACTGGGAATGGCTGAGCCATTACAAACATTGAATCTATCTCCCCTTGTAAGTATTCTCACACTTCTTATCAAACTGTCTGTACTGGGCTAGCTTGATTATCACTTCAAAGGTTTTTTTCTCTTACTTAATTGGCCTCTCAGAATTGGTAAGACAACTCCCACCTGTTCATGCTCTCTGTATGTGTGTATATATATCTCCTCAATATATGTTCCACTCTATATGCATCCAAAGAAGTGGGCTGTAGTCCATGAAAGCTTATGCTCTAATAAATTTGTTAGTCTCTAAGGTGCCACAAGTACTCCTGTTCTTTTTGCGGATACAGACTAACATGGCTGCTACTCTGAAACCTATCTTCCTCCAGTTTGTGAATCAGTCTGGGGCTTAGGTGGAGATAGGCAACTGAACTGCTAGAGAGAGGCAGCAGTGCCCATGCTGAGGTGCCTAGGTAACTTTTACTTAGAAAACTTAGGTGCCAAGTGAGTTTAGGCGCCTACCTGGTTTGGTGGAAGTTTTGTGAATTGCAGTTTGAGCCAAAATTGCGAGTTAGGCACCTAAACCCCAAATGGAGGTATGTCTACACAGGCAGCAGCAGTCTGTGGCAGCGAACATCTGTACCTGGGTCAACAGACTTGGGCTCATGGTGCCCATGCTGTGGTGCTAAAAATAGCTGTGTAGATAGCGCTTTTAATTTGTCTCAGGCTTGAGCTCTTGCTGTGAAGCCTACCCCTTCCCTAGGCTTTCGATCCCAAGCTCCAACCCAAGCTACAACATCTACACAGCTCTGTTTAGCACGGTAACTCAAGATTGAGTTTGTTGTCTCGGGCTTGGAGGCTTGCTGCTACGGGCTGTATAGATGTACTTTAGGCATCTAAATCTGGGGCTTAGCTGCATACATACTTTTATGGATCTGGGCCTTAGTCCAGCCCACAGTGTCCTTCCCCCAACCAAGTGCTCAAAGAGGGGACCCTCTGCACGTGGATCTCTAAGCTCCTCTGCAGAAAGTACTCCATCATCTCTGCAGCTCTGCCCCAGTTGAATGTTCCCTCTAATTTTTTCCATGTATGTGCAGAAAATTTTTTGTTATGTGCAACAAGGTATGTGCGGATGTGTGCCACCAGTAAAAACAAAAACAAACAAACAAACAAACAAAAAAAGATATTTTTAAAAAGTTACCATAGGGATAATTACTCCAGCCAGGACAGGTTAGGCATTTTAGAATTCACTACTCAAAGAATTAAATTTAAGTGTAAGAGAAATAAAAATTATGAAATGCATAGACCAGTCAAAACACTAAAATAACACACTTTGAAAGAATTAAATTACAGAGGATATATGTGCATTATGGGAAGTACCAAGAAATAACCACAACAATAATACAAGTATGTGTTGGGAGGTGAGTGTGAAAGAGACAGAGACTGTGTGACACAGAGACTGTGTGCGCGCTGGCTGCTGGGGAAGTTTCTGAGAGACTCTGTGCGCTGTCTCTTTAAGGCACTCATTGAAAGCTCTCCTGCTCTGTCCTGAGCCCTGTCTCCCTTCCCCCGCCCTGCGGAGATGGGGTACATGGGCAGGGGGGAGAAAGAGAGAGGGGTTGGTGTGTGTGTGTGTGTGTGTGTGTGTGTGTGAGAGAGAGAGAGAGAGAGAGAGAGAGACTGTGTGAGCTGGCTGCTGGGTAAGTCTCAGAGACTGTGTGCTGTCTCTTTAAGAAAGGCACTCACCGCCCAGAGGCGCCAGTCATTCAGACCACAGAAGTGCTGAGTCCTGAGCCAGGCTGCTCCCTTTCCTCTGCTCTGGGGAGATGGGGTACAGAGGTGCGGGGAGGGAGACACCCTGACATCAGCGCTCCTCTGCCTTCCCCCACTCTGCACAGCCAGCAGGAGGGTCCCAGGAGCCGCTGCAGAAGCAACGTGGCTGCAAAGCGGTAGGAGGGAGAGTCACCTGAACACTGGTGTACGTGTGCGCTCTGCTAATCAACTGGGCAGCACTTGAATCTCACCTGGGTGGCCGCCCAACTGCACAGTTTAGAGGGAACAAAGTACCCCGCCCTCCTGCCTGTAGGGCCTATGCAAGGAGATTTCCTTCCTCTGTGTCCCTTCTGTGAATTTTTCCATAGGAGGTGTTGCGCCAGGCCTATGCTGTTTAAGCCTGTTTTTTTTAATAGGTTTAAAAATTTTATTAAGATGATGTTAAAAAAAAATAGTGAACAGAGTTTGTGCATAGAAGTTTCTGGTTATCAGGGAATAACATACAGATTATCAAGGGTGCAAAGTTTGGTTTAAGATAAGGTGGAATGAGGAATACATAATCTGCAATATCCCCGATTGTGGGTAAAAGGTTGATGGGTCAAAGTACAGACATTGAGATATGAGGGTATGAAGTTCATAAAGTGGCTATGTTTGGGTGTGGATAATAATGAGTGGATATGATGATGAGGATGAGCTAATATGTGGCCCAGTCCTACAAACTCTTATTCACATCAGTTGTCCCATTGATTTCAGTAGGGCTACTCAGGTGAGTTAGAATTTGTAGGATTAGACTGTGGCTTAAAATGTAAGACCTTAATTTCAGTCAGAAAACACCAAACAATTTTCTGCTTATCATTTGTAAAATAAATACATACATACATAATTTTTGGAGATTATTTAGTGAGTGTTTCTCAATATATATTTTACTACACACACAAACTATATTAAAAGAATATCACTAAGGTTGCAAAGTCAAGCTCTCAGAAATGAGGAAATGCCAGAATGAAGATTGCCTGTGCAACTTCAGTTCAGCCTCCTTGTGTCAAATTACAGTATTTAACTGCATGATTACATACTGTTTTCCCCCCGCCTCATTTAGTGCCAAGGACAGATTGTACTCTGGGGATGAATAAGGGTTGTGGAATGAAGAATACTGTTGTCTGTAGGACCCCTGCCTCAGCTGTTGCAGAAGTTGGAAGGTGTGCACATATTGCAGATACTGGGATGGGTAGGCATAGGCCCATCCAAAATTTAAGGCCCCCTGCCTCAAATGAGGGGGAGGAACTCCTCCTGGTCTGATTGATGGGCATCTTGCCAGTGCCAGGAGAAATGCAGTTAGAACCTCAGCAGGTTCTGGAGGAGCTGGAAGAGGGGCTGCAGCCTGACGCTCTCTACACAGATGTATGCCAGGGTCTCTCTTGGTGCAAAAGGGGCAAGTGTCAGGAGACTCTGTGAACCACGCCAACCACATACCCGTGCTCACAGCTCCACAGAGGAGCTGCCAGCTGAATTCCCCGGAAGGCTGAGGAACTAATGTAGAATACAGGCTGGGCCACTGGGGCGCCCAGCCTTCTGCAGGTGGCAATAGCTGCTGCCACTTGGTGTTGGCGCAGGACACAAGAGCAAGGACATGGAGCGTGAAGCATGGACAAGTATAGATGTTTTTGGGCACAGTTCAGCGATGGACTAGCTGAATGGCATTCAGCCTACTTGGGTGATGCATTGGAGGTCTCTAGCAGACTAGTGGGGTTGGAAGATGTGTTGCAAATGAGGCAAGGGGTGCCAGAATGAGAAGAGATGGTCTTATGGTTAAGGCACTTGAATATTGGCCTTGAGAATTAGATTCTATCCCTGTCTCTGCCAAAGTGTTCCTGTGTGTTGCTGGGCAAGTCACTGGGCAAGTCACTTAAACCAGACTTTTCACTGGTGGTCACTAATTGTGTGTCCTCAATTTTTTTATTGTGTGATATTTGAGACCCTGGGGTCTGATCTGAAGAAGTGCTGAGCACTGAGCTGCAACTGAAGATTTGGGAGCTGTGCGTTGAACATATAAAGTGGTTTATAATGTTAAATATTCTGAAGAAAAAAAACAGGTCCCAGTTGTCTCAAGTTTGGCACTCAAAATTAGTGGATTAATTTTGACTTTAATCTCTGTGGCTCAGGCAATCTTAATTCTGGCATTTCCTAACATTTGAGTTCTTGCCTTTGCAATCTTAATAACATTCTTTTAAATATGGTTTTTGTTGCAATTTATTAGGTTTTTAAAAAAGCAAACTGAACAAATAGAAATTCCATCATGTAGCATCATATTGACACCTACATGGTTTATCAGCAGGGTTGGAACCGTAGATCCACACACGGACATTTGTCACTTGAGCTAACTGAATAACTGATAGCAGTAGTAGGTTGTCATCCTCTATGTACACCAGTACTAGATGAAGATGAGACACACACTTTGCTAGTGGGTTGCCACAGATATTTGCTGATAGCAAAGGAATGAGGCTCAGGAATCCTGGATTCCATTCCAGGCTCTGGAGGGATGTGTGCTGTAGTGTGCACACAGACTCTTCTGCCCATTTCACCAAAACTTGACCCCTTCTGCTTTGTCCTCCTGAACCTGTCTATGTCCCATTCCTTTTTCTTCCCCACCCTGGCTCCTCATCCCAGTTCTATTCTCATCTAGCCAGTCCTAGTCTCCGCCTCAAAACACACCATCTGAATTGCAGTTCCTTGTGCATCTCCCTGAGGCTCCTTGTCACAGTTTATTCCTCCCAACTTGGTCTGGCTCTTGTCCCATCTACATTCAGATCAGGCACCCTCCTTCTCCTTGCTGCCTAAGCCCAGCTGGGAGAAGCTTTAAGAGCACAGAAGAGACAGGTTCCGACTCTCAGTTCTTGTGCCCAGTTCTGGCTCTGGCACTGCCTGCAGCAGCCCAGAGTAGCAATTGCAGGGAATGCTCTGCTCAGCTCCAGTAGGAAGCATGCTTAGAGCAGGCAGAATCTTTGGAGACTTTAGCTGTAAAAGTCTAGCATGTCTCCAATAAGCATGTGCATACTGCAATTTTTTTCAAAAACTTATAACTTGGCCAAATTTGGGTAGATTTCCCCAAGAACAGCAAAAGGCATATATCTAATATAAAGGCCCATCCTCTGCCAAATTTCAAGTCCCTGCTCCAAAGCAGGAGGCACTAGCAGAGTCACAAAGAAAGAGTTGCCAGAACTTTTTAACATGGGAAACATGCTTCCCCAGTCTTTTTCTTGGAAACAGCTGAACCTTTTTGGCTGAAACTTTCCAGAAAAAATCAGCTTGAGACAGACACCTAGCATATAAAATTTCAACCCTAGTGGTTAAAGTTTGGCAAAATTATAAGCAATTGAAAGCACCATCTTATAATGGGAAGTGTTGGGAAACCTTAATAATAAATGGTGCTACCAATACAGAAATGAAAACAAAAAAGCATCGACTTTTTTTCCAAAATAAAGCCCACAACATTGTCGTCTTCACTAATGTATTTTAGTCCTTTAAAATCCAGGTAACATTTTTGAAAGGGTTGTTGTATGCCTGTTTGTAAAAGTGGGAAGAGACATGGGGAAAAGTAAAAGTAGGACAGAGAACATAGTTGAGACTCCTCTGGGAATATTGCTGTGACACTCTCTAATGCTGCTGCTGCTGCAGCATGACTCAAATGATCCTGGCATTCAGTCATGGCTGTTTAACCTTGCCGTAATTTATACTCTGAATGTGATAAAAGAACATTCTCAATTAATACACTCAGTCCATTATTATTTGAAAAGTCTAATGTATTAAAGAGTGTAGCATCTTATCCTAAAGAACTGAACCAATTCAATTTTCCTTAGAAATGGCATTCATATTGACATAACACATGTATTCAAGGCAGTAATGTAAATACTGCTCTTTTTTTTTTTTTCACCTTTTAAAGAAAAATATTTTTCCTTTCAGTCCCTCCAAAAGACTCCCATAATCCAATGATGCTAAAACGTGTGATCCTATTTTTTTCTTATGAAGTTTCTATTGCTTTTTAATGTTGGAAGATATTGGTGCTTCATGTTACATTGTGATATTAATGTGTCCAGCATTTTTAACTTGTGTAATGGTTTATTGGCTTGCAGCCTGGAATAAGTGCAGTTGTACTGAGAAATAAATGTCCATCTCCATAATTATCTTTTACTGTGACAGCTGCCATAGAGTGACACTTCAGTCACCAGCTTCCCCCTTACTCTCTCACCACCCACTCACTGTATCAGGGAAGGTCTCCAAATGGCATTGCTGTACAAGTTTATCAACCACAGATCAGTAAGCTCAACTCAGATATTAACAGTATTCCTGTCCCCCAAGAACTTCAGACCTTCAAATAAGTAATCTAAGATTTTACTCCTTAGATGCATCCGTCTCTTTCTCTCATCTTCCTGTGCACTACTGTGAATGTGCTGTTTTCCTGTGTTTTAATATTTTTGTTTGTTAATCAGTGATTTTAAAAAATGCATTGATGCTAAGATGGTAAGAATATGTTTAAATAACTTCAACACTTACTAACACACTGGAATTTCCAGATGGGGCTGAATATTTTGAGGTCTGTACTTACTGCGTGCCACAATACAGAGCAGGTGTTGGGGAGGGTAGAAATACATATATATTTAAGAATTACTAATTGGCCCTTGTTAATACTCTTTCCATTCTCATAATACAATTGCGTAGTGACTTCAGAATTACAAAGATTGTCAAAAGTGTGCACACAAAAACTTAATTTCTCTCTCACTTAGGTCCATATTAAAATAACTACATGATGCCTGTGGATGAAATCCATTACACCTACATAAAACCAGTGTATTTAGGCTTTAAGTGGGTGGAGGTGAAATCCATTCCTTATACTCAAAACCCAGAGCTGTTGAGTGGGGCTGCTGCAGGGACTCCCATGGCTGCTATTTCAGCCTATGGGCTATGAAAGTGACAGCCCTTCATACTAGTTGCATGGGATGTTTAGGCCACTGGATCGGTATAAATGTTGACCCCTTGACTCCTCCTTAGTTCATCCCCATTGAAGTCCTTCATAAAGGTTTATATGCAGTAGTAACATGGAGAACTATTCTGTGGTGCATGGGAACTGTGCATTTACTCTACCTGCAGACACCCGTTTTCCAATTCTATCTAGAGATTAAATGGTGCAGAGAGCCACATCAAGGCAAGTCTGTGGCAGAGTATGGAGTTGAACTGAGCTCTCCCAAGTTCCAGGCTAGTACCCTTGCCACTGGGCTACTGTTCTTCTTCATAGTTTACATCTATATGTTTAGTTAAGAAACTCTGTGGATATTTGAATATTTATGCACCTTCTCATAAATGCTAATCTCTGTACTTTTAAATGTTAAGATTTTAACTGTAACATTATTTGGTAAACTAGCAGCCATAACAAAAGTTACAAAGATTTTATGTGTTATTAACTATACTATGCTAACTTGGTTTTGTTGTGGAGAGCTGTGTGGGTTACCATATACAGTGTAATTATTCATAGATATGACTTGGGTATAATACCAGCGGCTGATAAATCAATATACAAACATTTTAAATAATCTGTAACATTTATGGTGGCAGATCAGCCACCTCCTTCTCCACCCTCAGAGCAGCGAACTGGCTTTAGGGGATGGATCAGTGGTGACCCACAGAGAAAACAAAGGATCAAAAAAGAGGCTTGAAGAGGAGAGACTCTACGGGGGGCCCATAACAACAAGCTCACTAAGCTGGTGTTTAAGAATTCCACATTTCATAGTTTTGCACCACTTGGGAATTGAAATCTCAGAAGAAAACCAGATCTCATGTACTTTTATTCTCATAAACAGCATTTGAAAATATAATGGCAAATAAACATAAATATTACACCTCATGCATATGTCAAATGTAGATAGGCAGCTATGCATTTGGATTTTTTCTTTTTGAGAAGAAGGGAGAGAGACCTGCATATGTTCATTCCTACCCCACTTAGGAGAGGAGATGTGCATATTCTTGTTATGCTCATTCCCACCCCATTTATTTATATATAATACACATACGCACACTTACTTTACTTTTTGTATTTTGTAACATTCAAGAATAAAGACGAACTAGCACTCTAAACTAAACAGATGTGTCCAGAAAGAAAAAATCATCACTAAATCTGATTAGTTGTTCTTATCAACAAAATAAACATTGTGACAGAGATATCAGCTATCATGTTTTATTTTTTAATGTCCTTGATGCTTATGGAGGTTAACGTTTATGGAGCTCAGCTGAGCAAGAAGTATGTATGAAATCCAGGTGTTAGCAATAGGAACATTATTATTTTATTCTTAATCCTAGAAGTCCATGAGATTGTAATTTTCTCTTTATTAATTAAGCTTATATCACATTGATCACTATGGCATTTTCAGTAGCAAAGACTCAATCAGTGTTGGACACAAATTTCCGGTCCTCAATTTTATTCACCTGTTGAAATACAGGGGGAAACCACTCAGGAAAACAGTTCTAGTGGTGTAAAACTCTTCCTCATCCCTGACCCTTCTCAGAAGAAAATGTGCTGCTAACGCAAAAGACCTGATATTTCTTTTCTCCTCTTCATGGAGAGCAATACTTGAGATGCCGTATATTGCTGTCTCTTATCTCATATTGAAAAACATATCTTAAATGGCAGTCTTTAGTGCAATGTAATTATTTTTTATTTATTGCTGTAACTGACATGTCTACCTTTTACTTGACTGTGTCAGACCTACATACATCCCTTCACCTTAGGTTGTTCAATGTAATCAGCTGTCTAATCTTATTTTTCTATATTTAGCTAAATGTTTGTGTTGGGGTGTATGTTTACCGTCCCTTAACATGGATATAATCCATGCTGAAATTAGAATAGGTACCTCGATGCTTTTCATTTTTTTAATAGGGACACTAATATGAGATTATTAAAACAGGGTTTGTGGTTGTTGGATTTTTTTAAATAAATCTAATTTGTTTTTCACTTTTACTGCTGTTTAATTGTCCAAACTGAATGAATGAAGGGTAAAAAGTAAAGCAGACTAAGCTGTTTTACTTCCTGATTTCACATACTGTTATAGTGGTGTTTGGATTTGTGTTGCAATTACTGCAGAGGAATATTTAAATATAAACAAAACCTGTTTCTGTTTTTACAGATTATATTTTATAAAACTTATTTGCAACCCCTATATTTTGTGTCCAAACTACCTGACATTGAGTTGAGTGGGATGATGCACATATGTAATGTGTGTTGGCAGGATTGAGACCTTTAGTTGTCTCCTAAAGCCTTTCCAGAAGGTGCCATTGGGCTACGGGGTGAAATCTTGGCTCTATCAAAGTAGATGACAAAATTCCACTAACTTAAATGGGGTCAGACCTTCACAGCTAATTTTTTTTTTTTTTTAAACTCGCTTTGCTGCTGAAATTTGAATTCATTTTAACAATAGTTTTCTATGGAATGTCAGTTCATGTCAAGAAAAAACAGCTGTGCTGAAAGAGAGTTTTTTTCTAACATATCTGGTATACCTGTCAGCAGAGACAGCTGAAACAGCAGAGACAGAGAAGCATGGGTTTCATTTATAAGTTTAAAGGAACTGGGAGTGAAATCATTACCCTATTGAAGTCAATAATTTTAAAAATAAGTTAATCATTCATTTTGGGTAAATTGTTCTCATTTAGCTCTTTTCCTGCTTCTTTCACACTCTGTATTCCTTAATCAGTTTCCCATCATCATCCTGGCTAACAAAATAGTTGCAGAGCAAATGTGAAGGATGGCAGGCTTCTCCTACCTCAGGAAGCAGAAGATATGCAGCTGTCTGTAGTCAGTTGTGACTTCAACCACAGCCACTGTTTATGAGACCACTTAAATGTTATAATCTCCATTGGACCCACATGTGGAATTTAAATTGTTTTTCTCTGGGTTTCAAATTACTGAATACTTCACCCCCAAAATGTTTCTCAGTATGAAAGTTCTATAAATTTGACATGCATCTCAAACAGCTTTTGCTTTGCAGGGTCACTGACGTACAGTGTGGAATTCCTGCTAAAGTGGTAATGATTATACAAAGAGTGGTGTTGAACTCACGTCCTGGTATGTATTTATTTCCAAGAAAAGATCAGTGTATTTTGTATAATTGCATAATACTCCTAAATGGGGAGGGAAATGGAGGAAAGTAACATGAGATATTTACAGAAAGTAATGTGCAATAGAAAAAGTGGTTTATGATAGATGTGTAGATATTGAGCCTGTATATGCAGTCTTCAAACTTTTAGGCAAGATCATAGAGTTAGGTGTAATATTAGTGACTCAGGGTACATCTACACTACAGCGGGGAGTCGATTTAAGATACGCAATTTCAGCTACGTGAATAGCGTAGCTGAATTCGACATATTGCAGCCGACTTATCCCGTTGTGAGGACGGCAGCAAAATCGACTTCTGCGGCTTTTTGTCGGCGGCGCTTACTACCACGTCCGCTGGTGGAGTTAGAGCGCCGATTCGGGGATCGATTGTCGCGTCCCGTCGGGACGCGATAAATCGATCCCCGAGAGGTCGATTTCTACCCGCCGATTCAGGCGGGTAGTATAGACCAGACCTTAGTGGCAATAGCCAAAGGCACACTATCATTTACAGCTTTTTAGCTTTAAAATTTGTTCTCATTTTACTCTGCTGTTTGTAATTGACTCTGAGATGATTGAAAATAATATGCTTCTCTGCTGACTTTTGTCCTTTTCTTTTGACAAACTTTGAATCTTGGCTTCCTCCCATGTTTCTAAGGAGCTTGAAATTTACATGGCTTTTGTTGTTGTTCGTTGTTTACTTCTTTGCTTATGCACTTGCATCACTCTAGATGTCAGAACAACTCTTGGAATAGTGTTTATTAGTTTGCTGCTGCAGAACCAGTTAAAATGTTGACGTTTTTGGATATTTCTCAGTTTGGAAATAGTTTTTGCAGTTAAAAACGACAGTGGTATCTCCTGTAGATAGGTGTTTCTCTAAAGTGAGTGAAGGATCAATCAGTGACCTAAATTTGTGCAGTTAATGCTAAAAATGGCCCCAATTCTTAGATCTGGCTAAGGTGCACTTAGCACAGACCCTGGAGAGAAGCTCTCCAATCCAGGGAATTACCACAGCATCTGGACTTCTCTAATTTAAGCACAGTTGCTTATGGCCCCAAAGGGCTGTTGTGGCAATGAGGAATATCTAAAACATACTGGCACTCTGGCCACACCATCTTTTCCTCTGGCAAGACTACTGCCTCAAGGCAGGTCACAAAGGGAAGTGGTATAGAGTCCATCTGGCCAGATCCACCAGATTTCTGGAAGTGGCACAGAGAGGCTGTATCAGACCAGAGAAACTGGCCCAATGCCACTGCTGTGTTTTTGAGTGAGGGGCTAATCAGAACCTTGTCACTACGCAAGTATGTCATCGTCTTTGGAAAATAAGAACAACTCAATTTATATGAGCCAAGTTTGGATTCGATCTCTGCTTCATTTTTCTAACCTGCCCTGATAAAACTTTATAGCTCTCTCTGGGGCTGTTCAGAACTTAGGAGTGGTGTTGGTTTGCTAACCTGGTTATCCAGACTGTGATACAGTGACGTGAACTTATACATTATGTGTTTAAATATAAGCATGAATAAATTCTGTCCGAAATTATATGTATACTTCTCAATTATAATTTCATATGTCTTTTAATAAACTATGTTAAATGAATAAAATTAGTGAGTGTGTTTGGGTATTGGGTATTGGTTTTTGTTTGTTTTTTAATTTTTCTCACTTACTTTTGACACTTCCTAATTTCAGAATGAAAAGTATAAAAACAGCATAATTCTCTCGTTACACAGGTGCAATTCAGTAGTATTGCATGTGTGTAACTTAGAGCAAAATTAGGCACCATGGATCTGATTCCTTTCTCACTTACACCAGTGCAAGTCAGGAAAAATTCCATTGCCATAAGTGGAGTTATACTGGTGTAAAGCTAGTGTGAGAGCAGAATTGGGATCAACATTTTTGAAGCATCTCAAATCTAGCTGTCCTTACTTAAGAGCACTGAAATTGTCCTCTGCAGACATTGACATTCACATCCCACTTGAGTGAATGGGGTTGGGGAAAGGAGTGAATTTACCTTTTCTGCGGTTTGTGTGTGGCTGAAGACCATTCTGCAAGGCAAACTGACGGTTATCAAGACTATCTTTGCAACAAAAAAAACCTTAGACATGTTCTTTTTGTTTTGCTTCCTATAGAAACTTAGACTAATTTGGAAAATTGATCTAAGGATAAAATGACTAAGAATAATTCATTTATTAAGGAGGTTAATTTTTTAGCCTCCAATTGGTTAAATGTACCTTCTGTGCAAAGTCATATGCTACATTTTAAAAAATATTCTTGTTAGCCTTTTTGAATGCTAATATGAGACAATGCAAAGCTACATGTGAGCATCATAGTTCAGTCCAAAAGAACTATGGCCGTGATCCTGCAAACACTAACGCATGGGTACTCGAACATAAGAAGTGCTGTATTGCATCACAGCAATGGTCCATCTATCCCAGTATCCTGTCTTCCAAGTGTGAAGTTAAGCGCATGCGTGCATAAGGGTTAGGGTTCTAACCACCCTGTAAGATGAAGCTGTAAGTCAGTTTCTCCCATGCTGAAAAGACCCTTGGAAACATTTACAGGGATTACAGAAAACCTCTTTTATTTCTTTTGTTTCAGATAAATAAATAATCAAGACATACTATGCAAGAATGCTATGTCAAACTGGAATTTTGTGAATTTTAGTCCACTTAATTGTTTGTTATTTACTAAAAAAGGAAGCAGAACATTTAAATAAAAGGCCTCAATTTTTTAAAAATAAAGTTAGATCAAAGGTTTTATCACTGATTTATTTGGAGGTTTTTTTTTTTTGCTTCACTTTAAAATAATTCTAGGTAAAAATGGTGTGCCAGTGGCAGAAAACTTCCGAATGGAAGCGGCCTCCCTACCAGATAAAATCACAGATGGACAGGTACAAGCTCGAACCCTCTACCTCTCTGTGGACCCTTACATGGTAAGTGAAAGAATTGAGGCAATGTCAGATGATTTTCTAAAAATGATTTTACCTCTGTGCCAACCATGATGTTTAGTGTGAACTACACAAACTATGAGCCAAACTTATCCCTGATATAACTCCATTCACTTCTGTGGAATTATATTAGGGGGGAATTTGGCATTAATGTGCCTGTGGCTTATATAGGTTTTTATATATAAGAATGGGGTCATATATATAAATATAAATAAGATATCCAGTCATGGGGTGGGGCAGAAGCAAAAATCAAAATTCCCTGATACTCATAAAAAGCAGTCAGCTAGGCCCAGACCCTCAGAGGTATTTAGGTGCTGAACTCCATGGGAATACAGTGCCTAAATACCTTTGAAGATCTGGGCATTATTTCCAAGCACAAAAATAGTTCACTTAAATTCTATTTAGTTATCCAGTCTTTACTTACATATATGGGGCCAGGTGCTTGTCTGCTCTGAATGGTGTAGGAGGGAGCAAAGAAGAAACAAACAGTCTGTGGAGGGGCCAGTGAGGCTGTCTCATGCTCCCTCACCGTTCTACCAATACCTGCAAAAGCCCTTCCCTATGAACAATATATAGTTGGGAGTGCTGTGGATTTGGGGGTGGAACTAGGCAGAGCCACCCTTAGCAATTTTTGCATGGGCCTGTAAAATAAAATTTTCAAGCTTCATGAAGAAAAGGACTAGACATACACTTTTTTAGAATATAAAGGAAGGATGAGACAACCCTGACATTTCTAGATTCCCCTAATCATAGAGGGCCCACGGTCATGGGCTTCAGAAGCACCACAGTTTTGCTCTGAAACTGAGCAGCAGCTCTAGACAGAATAGTCCCTTGTTAATTTGGCAGAAATTCTAATAGAAAATTCAGCAGAGTTACTACTGACAGACCACCACAGAATCTAGCACAACTATCTGGGCCTTGGGATTCACTCCAGCCTGCACTCTAGGCCTAGGGTGTGGGACAGCAAGAGGCCATGACAGCAACCTGAAGGTCAATCCTACATCTGTGTCATTAAAGGAGGTAGCAGCAGCACCATCACCCACCCAACTAGCTCCCAGAAGAGGCAGATGAGGAATGATGTGGAGGAAGGAGAGATGGGAGGGAAGTGTGAAAGGTGGGGGCATTCCTTTCCCCCAAGATCCCAGCTGCCTTTCCAGCAGCAATTTATGATTCAACATCCACTTTCAATGCTCAATTTCTATTGAAAAAAATAAATAAATGTAGGGTCGATAGGGCAGCTGAACTCAAGTGGCCCAGATGTTTTCACTGAAGGAAGAAGTAGGAAATCCTATTCAAAACGTTACCATGACATTTCATATTAAACCCATAGTATCTTAAACCAACCATTCTGGTGTCTGGGTTGGCGGCCTACTAATAACGATTTGCATGGTTACGTGAGAGTAGGGTTGCCAACCCTCCAGGATTCTCTTGGAGTCTCCAAGAATTAAAGATTAATCTTTAATTAAAGATTGTCATGCGATGAAACCTCTAGGAATACGTCCAACCAAAATTGGCAGTCCTACATAGGAGACCCAGCTTTGATTATTGATCCTTGGCTCTTATTCCCTGGGATAACAGGAGCTATGATTATGCAAGAGAAGTATTCTTGGCCTCTTGTAGTGGAGGAGTATCCCATGTTTCTCTCTAAAGTTCTCTTCATCCAATTAAGTAGTGTTGATTGGATTTGAAGACAATCTCATCAAGTCCCCATTGACTAGAAGTTTGTGTGTGGTGCGGTGCATTTAGGGTGTGTGTTTGTGGTGACACTATTGAGAAAAATAAAATTTCCTCCCTTTGTATCTAAGTGAATGAATGAAAGGAGAAATAAATAATTAAGAAGGTGAAAGTGGAGTACTTACTGAAAGATTTTGGAGTAGCCCTTTGTGCTTTGTTATGAAATGCATCCCACCCATGTTACGGAACATGTAAAGGAAGCTCATGTACATCATCATGCAAGAATCTCCTCATTAGAGCCTTGTCTTTTAGCGCTGCCGCATGAATGAAGACACAGGTTCTGATTACCTCCTGCCCTGGCAGTTGTCTGAAGTGGCTGATGGTGGGGGCATTGGGGTTGTGGAGGAGAGCAAACATGCTAACTTTGCTAAAGGAGACATTGTAACTTCTTTCAACTGGCCCTGGCAGACAAAGGTCATTCTGGATGGAAGACTCCTCCAAAAGGTAACATACTGAACTATAGAAAATTAAGTTAGTGTACACACAATTTTTCTCCATTTTAAAAAAATCTTTTGTTTGCATGTGACAATTGATTGTTATTTTAGAGATATGTCAAGGACAAAGCAGTGCTAATAAAGCAACCAGTTATTACAAAGCAGATCAAATTAAGTTTGGCAAAGTCTACATTAATTTCTCTTTTCCTTGTAAGAAGCAATTAGGAATTCCTTTTCCTGCCACTAAACAATCCAATGTTGATGAAATTGTTAAATTCATCAGCATTTTCTCTGAGGCTGCTGTTAAGGTTTCTCCATTAATCATGCAAACCCCAAATAGAACTTTTGACACCTGATCACCAACATATCTTACTACTATGCTCTTAACACATTTTGTATTAAATGCAAAAAGCATACATTAGTGAAACCTTGTAAAATCTCCAGCACACTCACAAAGGTAAGGCTATTCAAAAATCACAGTTCTGTAATGGCTATAACTTGGCCCCTCTGCACACAGAGTATTTAATATGTATTGCATTTTCACTATAGACCAGGGGTAGGCAACCTATGGCACATGTGCCGAAGGCGGCACGCGAGCTGATTTTCAGTGGCACTCACACTGCCCAGGTCCTGGCCTCTGGTCTGGGGGGCTCTGCATTTTAATTTAAATGAAACTTTTTAAACATTTTAAAAACCTTATTTACTTTACATACAACAATAGTTTGGCTATATATTACAGACTTATAGAAAGAGACCTTCTAAAAACGTTAAAATGTGTTACTGGCACACGAAACCTTAAATTAGAGTGAATAAATGAAGACTCGGCACACCACTTCTGAAAGGTTGCTGACCCCTGCTATAGACAGAAAACTTCTGCAATTTGAGGTAGAACTTTGCTTTCTGGAAACTTTTATTTTAGGACTAATGGTGTCATTGACTCAACTCCTAGATATGGCAACCCTGCTGTAGCATCCGTCAGGCCATTGTGGGTGTAGTTCAACATTGTTAACTATTTTCTGTCTCCGAACCGGTATTTGACCATGGCGTAATTTTACATCTTACCATCTAATTGCTAAAAATCCTTAAGTCTCTTGTGAGTGACTTTTTGTTAAAAGCATTTTGGGAAAAAACAAACAAACCCTATTTGTTTCACTTTTTTGTAAACTTGTTATTGAAGTATTATAGTAGATCTGACAGCTGGTATATAGCAGGCTTCTGAATACTGGTTTATACTTTTGTCTGAACTAAACAGCCTGGGTTATTTTGTACTTGTGTTTATTTAAAATGTGGTCATCCTAAAATTTGCAGTCAACAATAATATTAATCCAAAATCTCACTTTAAATTTTTTTTTCTCGTGTAGCTAGATCCACAACTTGTTGATGGACACCTCTCCTACTTTCTTGGTGCAGCTGGCATTACTGGGCTGACCTCCTTTCTAGGAATAAAAGAGAAGGGACATGTGACTCAGGGTGCCAATCAGACAATGGTTGTCAGTGGGGCTGCTGGTGCCTGTGGTTCTCTGGCTGGTCAGGTAAACAGGTTTAAGATTTGCAAGAGAATGAGCTATTACTTCTAAGTTCTGTCTTGTGAGATGTGCCTTCTTGTAACTCCACTGATTTCACTGGAGTTACACCCACCTGCTTATTTCATCTGTGAATTTGGCTCACCAGTGGGGATCATGCTGAGTGTATTTAAGTGTTGAACTTCAGATTCTTGAAACTGGGAGGGGAAAAGTTGAGTATGATGATTACTTTGTCACTGGCTTGAAAGTAAACAAACTGATTTATATGCATAGTAGTCTGCCCCCAATTTCTAATTGCCTACCTGTTTACTTAATACACTAATTTTCATATAGAAAAATATTTTACTAGATTTTTATAGTGTTTAGTTGTCAGTCTTATGGACTTTGGAACGTTATGATAAGGTACACTCTCACCAAAAGTTGAGGTAGGTACTGGCTGCCACTTCCAGCAGCTCCTATTGGCCTGGAGCAGTGAACCGTGGCCACTGGGAGCCGCGATCGGCCGAACCTGTGGACGCGGCAGGTAAACAAACTGGCCCGGCCCGCCAGGGGCTTTCCCTGCATAATCGGCGGAACAAGTTTGGGAACCACTGTACTAGAGTATTGATGTGTTCATCCGTGCATTAGGATGATATGGCCAGTGAAAAGCATAGTAAATACTTTCATATGTTGCTTTGGATAACATTACATAAGACTTGCCAATCTGGGTCAGACCAATGGTCCATCTACTCCGGTATCCTGCCTTTTGACAGTGGCTGAAGCCTAATGCTTCAGAGAGAATGAACAGAACAGGACAATTATTGAATGATCCATCCCCTGTTGTCCAGTCCCAGTATCTGGCAATCAGAGGCTTAGGGACACCGAGAGCATGGAGTTGTCCCTGACCATCCTGGTTAACAGCCATTGAGGACCTATCCTTTCCTATCCATTCTTTATATTTTATTGGTATGCAGTTCTCTAAAAAGGTAGTATTATTGTTTATCCTCCCAAGCTTTCTAGAGTAAAGTGTATATACACAGCATTCAACAAGTAGACTTAAAACAAGTCAAATTCAAACACGAACTGTCACACCACAACATTTGAACAAATACATCAAATTAGAGTATATTTACATTTTGATTTTCCAGTCTTTTTACTGGAGACCCAATCACTGGAGGGGAAATAGTGCTTGACATTTGGCAGTCTTAAATTGTATTCAGCCTCTAAAGTACTGGTGTCTGTAATTCTGCTGGTTAAAATTCAAGTGATTACAGGGTACTGAAATGTGGGCAGATTGATGGCCTCACTGTTTTGTTTATGGTGTTTCTGCAGATTGGCCGCCTAGAGGGCTGCTCTAGAGTGGTAGGAATCTGTGGTACAGATGAGAAGTGCTCCATTTTGGTCTCAGAAATGGGATTTGATGCGGCTATCAATTACAAGAAGGGGAATGTGGCAGAGCAGCTGCATGAACTCTGCCCAGCTGGCGTGGATGTTTACTTTGATAATGTTGGTGGAGACATCAGTGATGCAGTTATAAATCAGGTACCTATACCAGCTGTCCTGTTTATACCTCCTCCCTCTCCCAAATTCTTCATGCATCTTTTGGAATGAGTGTAATATAAACCAGCCTGCTGAAAGATAGGAAAATCTTCCCTTCCCACATATACCTGACATACTGAATGTGATTGAGTCAAACTGTCCAAACATCAGAGACATAAGCCTATCATGCTGAACTAGCCTGATGGCCTAGCAGTAGCAATTTTGCATTGTGATGCAGGAGTCCTGAGTTTGATTTCTACTTCTGGTGTCTTAATCCCCTAACCAGCAGGGACAAGGGAGTACCTTAGCAACAATGCCTGTCTGAGAGGGCGATTACCGTTGTTTTTCAACTTTGATCATCTCTGGCTTGTTAAGGAGTAACATTGCTGGGCTCTAGTGAGGGACCTAACCAATCCTCTTTGGTAGTAGCACCAGAGTTGGAGGTGGGAAGGGGAGAAAATAGGGACACTTGTCAAGACCTGAGTGAGACAGTCAATGAAACTCTTCTCTCAGGAAAACTCTTATCATGATAATCCAGATCATCAGCTGAATGAGGTTTACGCAGTTTGAGAAATCGGTTATTGTTTGCCCACCTCCTGAAAACATCATTTGGAGTTCCTGGGAAGGGGGAAAACGGATTATTCATTCTTACTCGAGCTTTACTAGAAGAACCTTTCAGAGTATTTGGGCAATCTGAATGCTGCTGGGGTCAATCAAGGAAATAGTTGGAGAGAGTTAATTACAGTTGTTAAATCACTCCTTATACTCACTGTTCCCTCACTGCATATTATGCATTTCCAGGAATCGGTGACTCCTGTCAGCCCTTGAGAGCAGGAACCCTCTGGGATTTGGTGGGCCAGCAGCAGGAGTCAAAGATCTCATTTTTGTTGAGGCTATTCTACTGCTGGGCTAGAGAGCAGGAAAGCTTCTTTTTTTTTTTTTTTTTTTTTTAATTAGTTTAAAACTTGGAATGTGGCAAGGGGGTGTAATATTCTGCACTTCACATGCATAAGTGGTTGAGGGACTCATATTTTCATGAGTGAGAGACTACATTGACACCATCTGCCTTACTCCTGTTTCACAAATTAAAAGAATAGAGTAGAAAACTCACACTTATTAATGGTATAAGACTGCAGAACAGATACATGGAATGGTTTTTATTTTTCATTACACAGCTGGGTATGGGGGGGAAGGGATAGCTTAGTGGTTTGAGCATTGGTTTGCTAAACCCAGGGTTGAGTTCAATCCTTGAGGGGGCCATTTAGGGATCTGGGGCAAAAATCTGTCTGGAGATTGGCCCTGCTTTGAGCAGGGGGGTTGGACTAGATGACCTCCTGAGGTCCCTTCCAACCCTGATATTCTAAGATTTGCAGTGTTCCTCCTTCCACAGTAAATATCCTCACTCAGTAAAATAACAATCCCTCATATTTGTTACCCAGTTAACACCTGGTTGAATTGTACATGTACAGAGGGGTCTTATCCTCCCACTACTGCACTGTTTTTAAACCACCTGCTACACCATTACAAACTGAATGACCACATGTATACAATTCTTCTCCCAATGTCTTCTTCTAAGGAAAATGACTTTGAGAAATATACTTGTTGCATGATTACCACATATAGTCTAATGAACTTCTAATAAGCTTGTGTCTTTTTGAGGGCAAAGAAAGTAGTATTTCTCATTTTGTGTTGTCTCAAACAGATGAATCAGAACAGCCATATCATCCTATGTGGACAGATTTCCCAGTATAATAAAGATGTGCCTTATCCTCCCCCACTGCCTCCTGCAGTAGAAGAAATACAGAAAGCAAGGAATATCACAAGGTATATTTCTCCTTCCCCACCAGCTTCATGGTGCATTGAACACAGAAATTTACATGTGTTGAATTTACATTATCAGTATATTTGATCTCAGGAGAGGGACTCTGGATCCATTGTAGGCATTTTTATGGTAACACTGTGGATTACTGAAAAAAGAGGGAAGGACCTGGTGATTTTGTGTTTTACAGCTGTTTGTATTATAAACATTTGGTGAGGAGGCCACTAAATGGGCAGAGGGGACACTGAGAATTGTGACTTCAAGTGGTACTAACACTGCAGAATTAAAAGCATTTTAATTGGCTGATATATGCCTCACCTGTGGTCACTTGCTTTATTCTTTGGCTGTCTGTCAGTCTTTTTAATATGAGGAAGGTTCTGTTACCAAATGTTCTGTAGCAAGTGTCTTGTCTCTGATTGTAGTTGTGCGTGAGGAGAGAAAATTAAGTAGAATCCTTCTTGGAAGGTATTGTGGTCACTGCATCTTCCACTTTTTAAGCTACTCTTTTTAGTACTAATTTTCTTTATTAGGGAAGAGGATTTCAAATATGACACAATATATATAGGAAAAAGATTCATGAATGTAAATTAATGTGGGGTCTCGGTTAGGCTTACACTAAAATAAGGCAGCAAAGACCAAACTCTACTAGTGCTCAAGGTCCCTCTATACCCACCCGATAATCACAGGAAATTAATAGTGTTTGATATGCCTATCTGATCCTAGAGGATGGTCCTTGCTAGGACCATCCGAACAGATGACTAATGCATCAGGTCTAACTTTTTCAGTCTTTTGTTGACCACTTCCAATCCTTTAATGGATCACCTCCCATCTTATCCCACTAAATCTCCACATTCCTTGGAGCATTCTACACCTGAATGAGCTTCAGAAATAAATAGTGTATATATTGGTTTGAGATCCACTGCTCTCACCTTAAGCATTAATCACAGTTGTATCCTGCACTGAAGTCAGCGCTTTAATGTGGCTGTGTAATCGCGGCACCAGCGCTGGGAGAGAGCTTTTTTGTTTGCTGGTTTTCACTTGGGATGACCAAAAAAAAAAAAGGGTAGAAAATTACCTGCATTTTACAGTCACATATTAAGCTGATCTCTCTAGTACAGGGGTAGGCAAATGTCTGAGTATGGAAATTGTATGGCAAGCAATGAATGCTCACGAAATTGGGCGTTGGGGTGCGGGAGGAGGTGAGGGCTCTGGCTGGGGATGTGGGTTCTGGGGTGGGGCTGGATATGAGGGGTTGGGGGTGCAGGAGGGTGCTCCGGGCTGGGACCGAGGGGGTCAGGGGTGCAGGCTCCGGGCGGTGCTTACCTGAAGCAGCTCCTGGAAGCAGTGGCATGTCCCCCCTATGCCTCCTACGCAGAGGCACTGCCAGGTGGGTCTGCGTGCTTCCCCGTCCGCAGGCGCTGTCCCTGCAGCTCCCATTGGCCTCAATTCCCAGCTAATGGGAGCTGTGGGGGTGGTGCTTAGGACAGGGGCAGCATGCAGAATCCCCTGGCTGCCCCTGTGTGTAGGAGCTAGAGGGGGGACATGCCGTTGCTTCCAGGAGCCGCTTCAGGTGAGTGGGAGCTTGGGGCCGGATTAAAACATCTGAAGGGCCTGATGAGGCCCCCGGGCCATAATTGGCCCACCTCTGCTCTAGTAGCACTCCTTGGCTGCTAGTCCTCCTTTCAATACTGTTTGAAATACAGGCAGGATTACTTGTCTGAGAACACATTGTTTCATCTAAAGCTTCCATTGTACAGAATTGTATGAGCAAGCTTGCCCAGCAGCTGCCTGCACTACATCTAACTATAGCTAATGCTACTAATCTTCTGTTACATTTGCCCACAAAACTGAAAAGATTTCAAAGGCTTTTGAAATATATTGACCAGCCACTCTAGTTATTAAATCATCATCCATTCTTTTCTTTCACAGGGAGAGGTTTCTGGTATTAAACTATATGGACAAACACGAAGCTAGTATTCTACAGCTCTGTCAGTGGATCAAAGAGGGGAAACTGAAGGTAGGAACTGAACTTGTGTATTTTATTTATAGGCATGAGCCTTCTTTCAGGAAGACTAATTTCTTTGCCCATATCAAAATCACTTTGACTGCGGTGCCTCACTTTGGAGAGTGAAATGATAAACACTTGAAGACTTTTTTTATAGCAGCATTGTTTTAGAAAGGGCAGTATAGCTACTTAGAATTTAGTTTTACAGCAATAGAACTGGGTCCTTTAGAAGCACACATAACTGATACCTAGATTCTACCATTCTCAGAGAAAGCCAAATCCTGTTTTTTTGACATGAGGTTCCTAATCCAGACTTGAAAAGTCACTCTTTAGTACTTTATGGGTGGGTAAGTGCCCTGTGTCCAGCTCTTTTCTCCTGAAGCCTACTGATGTTATGTGGTCCCCCAACTGATCTGCTCATCCTCCCTGAACTTCGCATCCATGTACACCCAGAGCTGCAGTAATATTTTATCTTTCATTTAAAGGGTTTATTAACCTACAGGTTTAAAACAATCTACTTGAACAATGTAGCTACTTTCATCTTGACCAAAGGGCAAGGTCCAAAAGGGAGCACCTTCCTCTGTGGAGTAAAAAGATGCCTTTAAAATCTTTGGTCAGTGCTATAGCAATTTTATGGCCCCTTTCAGATAGACACTGATTTTAGAGGGAAAACTAACCAGACCTATTCTTATTGACAGGTCAAAGAGACTGTGGTAAAAGGCCTGGAAAACATTGGCGGTAAGATGTTGCATCATTTTCTAGCATAATCTTTGCTGAAATATAGTTACAACACAACTTTCTCTCTCCTTTCCTCTTCCCCCAGTTCAGATGTTTGTCCCTCTCCTAGAATATGGTTTTAAAATTATTTGCCTAAACAAGGTCAAAATGTCACTTCAAGAGAGGTAAAATAGCCTGCAGCCAGTGGCTAAAAACCACAAGAAACAGTAAAAACAAAACAAAAAAGGGGCTTTGTACACCCAAGCTATAAAGCTAAAGAGCCAGCTCATTCAAAACTTGTGTTTTGAAAACAAGCCTTCTTACAGCAGGTAAGTAATGCTTAAGTAATGCTTTAGTCCTGCAGGGTCAGAGGAAAACCCTTGGGAACAAAACATTAGCTACATCATACAGGTTGGGTTTAATTTCGAACCATTAGCTTACTGCACTTCATGGATTTGTTTTAAAGGGACTTGGCTAACTGGACAGCCATATTTCATATTCGGTTTACTCAGGCTTTGCTTTTTATGTAAAGTTTTCGTGTTTATTTCTGAAGCAATAAATATTTGATAAGCTGCCTCTTCACCCCATGGCCAAAGTTTTAAATAAAAGCCTTTGCTGTAGGCTCGCCAGGTATATGCCCTCCTCTTGTGTCTGCAGTGCATGTTGTCTGCATGGCATATCCTAACAACAGTGCATACAGTAATTAATAAATTAGTTTTAACATTTAAAATGACTGATCAGACCTTTGTTTACAACAATAGCAGTTAATTTTTAAAGTCTTATTATGGTGTTTCAACTTCCTGTGTTGTGGGGGAATTTATGTTTTAAGTCCAAAATTTGATTTCTCTTTACATTGTTATAATCCAGTAAAGGAGGCTTTCAGGATCTTTTTAAAAAAAATTTACTACATGCATAAATGTTTAATTGGTATTATCCTAATAACGTGTATTATTCTTATTCTCTTATAGGGGCTTTCCAGTCCATGATGACCGGAGGCAACACTGGAAAACAGATAGTGTTAATTTCTGAATAAAAATCTTTGCCTCTTCATGTGAATGTGGCCCACCAGGAAAAATAAACTTGACTGCTGAACAAGCATTATTTTATTTAAATTAATCTTCCCTTTTGTTACAGCAGGCACCAACAACTAAAATCCCCCTAAACTTGGATAGCAGAGATTTTTGGACACAAGAATTCATTTGAAAAACTCTTCCACTGAGGCTACGTCTTCACTACCCGCCTGAATCGGCGGGTAGAAATTGATCTCTCGGGGATCAAATTATCGCGTCTCGTCGGGACGCAACAATCAATCCCCGAATCGATGCTTGTTACTCCACCAGTGCAGGTAGGAGTAAGCGCCATCGACGGGGGAGCCGCGGAGGTCGATTTGCCGCCGTCCTCACAGCGGGGTAAGTCGGCTCGGATATGTCTAATTCAGCTATGCTATTCGCCTAGCTGAATTTGCGTATCTTAAATCGACCCTCCCCTCCCTCCCCCCCGTAGTGAAGACGTAGCCTGAGAAACTTAAATTTGTATCTGAAGCCAGGCTGTATAGTACCTGAAATACTTCCATTTCATAGCCTGAAACACTCTTCCGCTGGTCCATTTAGTCCATTTCCTTACATAGTGGCATTTTACATCATGCCTACAAGTCAAGACAAGAGAGCATTATTATATGTATCCTAATTTATCCACACAAAGTGCTGGCCTTTAGTTTGCACACAATTGTGAGTTTCATCAGGGATAAATGCAGCTTTAGATTTAATCTTATGCTTCATCTTTTTTAACTTCTATTTGTTTTTCAGGATTAAAAGAGGGAAAAAATAAAAGGCTTCTTATCAGAGTTCTATATCTCGTCTTTCAATATGCAGATCTGCAAACTCTATCATTCAGCAATGCTGCCGGCTGTCATAGGGCTGCTTAGACCTAGGAGAAATGTTAATCAAGGGAGAAGTTGCCTGGCAACGAATTCACCAGTTAGGGGTCTCTGTTCGCCTGAGGAGGCTGATCAGGAGGTCATCTGATAGAGGTGCTGGAAGATTATAAAAAGCAGAAGCTGTTCAGTTTGTTCTCTCTCTTAAGCCTTCTTCCATCAGTATAAGTTGAGGGAAACTTCTGCAGGAGCCAGAAAAGGTGAGGAGAGAGCACTCTACCTGCTTGAACACAGATGGTCTCCCAGTGACAGGGTGAGCTAGAGTAAGGGGAAATGCATGTAGGATTTATTTATTTTTCATATAGATCTGTGTAATTCTCATGCAATTAAAGAGCAATAATCGATTAGAACTCTAAGTAAGGTGCCTGTATGCTATATGCTGCACCTACCAAATGCCTCTTGAGAGAACTGTCACCCACAAGGCTTACACCTTCGGTGGGATTCTGGGGCCAGGTGTGTTTAAGCTACTGGGGTATTTTGGAGGGATCAGGACTGGATCTGGGTGCCTAGGCAACTGTATTGAGAGGCTCTATTTCCATAAGGGGGTAACAAAGCGAATTGGTGCCCAGAAAATGTGACAGAGAGGCCAGGGGAGGAAACTGTGCTACAATCTGGTGAGTCCTAGGGAAGCTTAAAACACTCAAAGATCAATAGGCTTTGATTTCCTCTCACAGCAGTCTGATGCATGGCTGGCAGGGGGAGCCCAACCGGATCTATAACACTGCTATTAATCCTTAAATGTATAATCTTTTTTTGCTGTACCAGTCACACTAAAGATAGCTTGTGGGTTAGATAGCAGTAGCTGACAATGAGGGATCGGGTTTTCTATGGTGTTCATCTCTATAGTATCTAACCACCTTCCAAACACTAACAAATGTTTCCCTTATAAAAATCCTGTGCTAAACAACTGGGATACAGATGAACAGTAGACACTCAGAGATTCTGATTTATCCAAGATCATGTAGGAAGTTGGTGGTGGAGCTAGGAATGGAATGTAGAATCATAGAATATCAGGGTTGGAGGGGACCTCAGGAGGTCATCTAGTCCAACCCCCTGCTCAAAGCAGGACCAATTCCCAACTAAATCATCCCAGCCAGGGCTTTGTCAAGCCTGACCTTAAAAACTCCTAAGGAAGGAGATTCCACCACCTCCCTAGGTAACCCATTCCAGTGCTTCACCACCCTCCTAGTGAAAAAGTTTTTCCTAGTAGATCTCCTGCATCCTAGTACCTGTACCACAAGGCTGTCCTTCCTTGGAATAGATGTGAGGAGCAAGTCATTATGGCACCAGGATCACCCTAGATCAGGTGTCGGCAACCTTTCTGAAGTGATGTGCCGAGTCTTCATTTATTCACTCTAATTTAAGGTTTTGCGTGCCATTAATACATTTTAATGTTTTTAGAAGGTCTCTTTCTATAAGTCTATAATATATAACTAAACTATTGTATGTAAAGTAAATAAGGTTTTAAAAATGTTTAAGACGCTTCATTTAAAATTAAATTAAAATGCAGAGCCCACCGGACCGGTGACCAGGACCCAGGCAGTGTGAGTGCCACTGAAAATCAGCTCACGTGCCTTGCCTACCCCTGCCCTAGATTCACACATGGAGGGGAACTTCTGTATGTGCACCTACTCATTTACCCTCCCCTCTCCCCTACATGGAAGGAGTTCAGCTGCTCCCACAGCGCCATTCCCCAGGATCCCACTGCAGTTTGGGGATCCATTCAGGGGAAAGGAGCAGAGGTAGGAGGAAAAAACACATAAATACTATCCCTGCCAAGGTTCTTCAGGCTAGGTGGTATAATTGTAAGCAACACCCAAAAGTTGCTGCAGATCCTCCTCCTCAGAGCTACGAGCCCCTACTTCCTGGCAAATGAGATCCCAACTTGCATCATAGGTTTGCAGTAAGGATATGGGACCTTCTAACGGGAAAGAAAAGTCTTATGGGCCAGGAATGTCCCATGTTTTATCTGTGGTTGTAACGTCGTGGCCTCAGTGGGAAGATGTACAGATCCTAAACTACACTTTAGAAATAACTGCTAGGAATTTCATATTGTCAGTATTGCCCAGTCAAATCCATCTATCCTTCATTCTGCATCACAAAAATGAAGGGTGAACTTGACCCCGTAACACTGACAATTTGAAATTTCTAACAGCGCATCCTAAAGACCACTGTTCAAGAGACAGGCCTGTACAAGGTTTCCAAAACCTAGTACATTTATTCTAAATAGGCCTTAGAAGTCTCAGTTAAAAAAAATCGTTAGAATTCACTATAATATCCATTTGCCAGCCAAACCAGTTATTAGTGTTGCAAAAAAAACAACAACTTACAATACCATTTTTAATTTGAAAGCCAGAGAGGAAGTGCAAAACAATAACAAATTTGTAAATAGAGAATCACAAATAGAAATTGAAAATGAAAACATTTGGGTTGAATGGTTAGGCACAGACCTAGAAGCCTTCTCCTACCTGGTCAGATTTAACAGTGCCACAGATCTTAAAAAAACAGGGCAGCAAAGCAGGTAACTTATGCAGTTCTTGTGTCTTGCAGATAGCCAGCTCCATTTCCCAGTGATGCTGTAGCAACCTGCATGGATGGAAGAGCCCAGAGTGCAGGAGGAAAGAGTTTGGAAGAGGGCAGGAGGCACCAGGAAGTGAGCCTGTGTGCACATAGTTGGAATACTGGAATGCAGTTACAGCCCCTCAGCAAATAGTTTTTAATAAAGGGATAATTTAGTTTTAGAAACATGGAGAAACAAGTTATTGCCCCGCATGTGGTTCATGAAATAGACGTGTGAAACTTCCAAAGGGGCACAAATTGGCTTTAATGTACAATATATCTTGGTGAATAGGAGTCTTGATTCTTATGGCCAGGACTCAAATCAAATGCCCTAATCCTATATAAATGTGACAGAATGACACCTCAGTCGTCAAGTGCTGACCACCAGTAAGAGAAATACCAGCATGTCCCTGCGGGGAAACTGATAGCAGCTGAGGCTAAATAGTTAATGGTCCTGAAAATTGCACCAATACTGCATTTTTGTGCAAGAGATTTTAATAAATGCTACTAGTCTAATTTACTTTGCTAGTGAGTTAAAATACCCAGTATCAGTTTTTAAATGGAAGTGGAAGGCTGTCTTACTTGGTCATTTCTATCTAAGAATTTAGTTTGATATGTTACTGAGTGACTTCTACTTTTTTTTTTAGCCATGAGATTTTCCCATTTCTCCCTCTTCTTAAGGATTTGCTTGGTTTTCCACGTATCTTCTAAGGTCCCATATATCAAGTAGCTTGCCCTATAAATGAGAATTTTACATGTCTCTCTTCAGACCCCATTAGCATTGCTCCTAATTTAGCAAAAGGCTTTGCTGCAAAGTTCTTCTTTCTCCTTAAGGTTGAAGATGGGCTGCCTTCATGGGATTGAGGACACACACCCCCCCCCCCCCCCCCGTCACCAGTCATTAGATACCCTAATTTATTCAAAATTCATATTTTATTCAAAAAAGACTTCTCCTAAGGAAACTGTCCTTTACATTTCTGTGGTGTAATTGTAGGAGAGAGACTACAATCATAATAAAACCCCAATTGAAATGCCATGAATGTCTTCTCATTCCTTTTTTCTGCTTCAGAAGTGGAAGGCAAAAATTAATTGTAGCAAAATTACCTTTTTCCGGTTCCCAGAGCTGGATTTGTTTGTCCAAAGTACAAGGCTTGTATTTATGAACTGTGTTTGCCTTAAGACTGTTTCCACAGAGTGAGCTGTTTATCTGGCACTGTGTGAGCTGACACATCTTGCAGCAATAACATTCCTCTGGGAGTCATTTTTTCACATGTGAGATAAAACATAATACAGAAAATCCCCAGTACTACTTGCTTCCCAGCAGCTGCTTAGTAATCTACCTAAGTCACCACCCTATCAATAGGTGATGAAACGAGGGGTGATCCAATGTGAGATCATGCTGCAGTATTGATCCTTTCCCTTCTAAAAAGAAGTTTGGATGCAGCAATATTTCTGCAGTCTGCTAGCCTATAAAGATGCTATCAGACACAAATGGCTAAAGAAGGAAAAACCAAAGAAATGGAAGATTGAAGGAAATCTCAACAGGGTGCCCCAGTTGTATATGGGAGCCTGATAAAGAAACACATTTACATATATGAAGCCTGGTTCTCTCTCTCTCTTGTTTTTAAACAGTACAAGGGAAAAATGTTTAAAGAAAGTGTCCTACATTACAAGCGATTAATACAAATCCAGATGTCTTTATTTTAATTGCATATGACTTACTCTATGGGTTTGCAGTATTGTTGTAGCCATGTTGGTCTACATCTTTTATTGGTCCAACTTTGGTTGGTGAAAGAGACAAGCTTGTAAGCTTCACAGAGCTCTTCTGCAGGTCTCTAACTTACACTAACTATGTGATTCTTCAGCAGCCTATCTTTGCATAGCCCAACATGGGTCTCAGTTAATAAAGGATGACTTAGCACAGATACATAGGACAAATGCAGGACTCAGAGTTAATAACGGCAAAGGGATGAGGATTTCGTCCATGTTGGTTTAACTTAGACTGTGGATGGTGGTCTCTAAGCTCCCACATGAGGGCAGATATAAATTCAAAGTAGTCCTCAAGTCTGTTCACTATACCTGTCTGAGGGTATGAGAGTGATTAGGTTTGGGTTTGTTCGTGCACTCCGTTCCTCCTGTATGTTAGCTCCTTCCTCCTCAGCCCTATTGGTGGCTCTGTAGTGCCAGACAACATGGGTTCATGACTGGAACAGGAACCCTGCAGCCTACACAGAGAAACTGCTCCTGCAGCAGGTATTAGCATTTGCCACAAGAGCAAAGATGGAAGGTGACTGGTTTTCAAAGAGCTGCCTAGTACTTTATTCCATACTTAATATTTAAAGTAAGGGGAAGGGCAAATGCAAGGTTATATAGTTTACCCATTCCTAAATTGCTCTCCTCCATCTCCATTGCCATACTTCTCACCTTAGTCAGGGTCTCTTCAAGTTGGGAAGTGGTGCTTTATACGGTCCATAAACAGAAAAAGAACAGGAGGGGGAATAGGGAATAAACCTACAAAAAAAACTATTATTGTTTTAACACACAAATAGCATCACACTGCCCAGAAGAAAGGTGACACGGGCCGCTGTAAATTCCATAACTAGGAACTATTTAGCTAAAGGCTACTAGAAAACCTTGCCTTAGCCCATGGGTGGGCAAACTTTGTGGGCTGAGGGCCACATCGGGGAATAGAAATTGTATGGTAGGCCATGAATGCTCACAAAATTGGGGTTGGAGTACAGAAGGAGGTGAGGGCTCTGGTTGGGGATCTGGGTTGCAGATGAGGAGTTTGGGGTGTAGGAGGGTGCTCTGGGCTGGGATCAAGGAGTTTGGAGAGCAAGAGGGAGCAGGGCTGGGGCAGGGGGTTGGGGCATGGGGAGAGGCTCAGGGGTGCAGGCTCTGATTGGCGCTTATGTCAAGCGGCTCCTTGAAGCAGTAGCATGTTCCTTCTCCAGCTCCTATGCATGGAGCGGCCCCCAACCCTGCTAGAGTGCTGGAGCAGGGCCATGCGGCTGCTTCCAGGAGCCACGTGGTGCGGCCCCCAACCCAGTACCCCGACTCGAGCGCCAGGGAGGGCCCGAGCCTCATGGTGCAGCCCCTGACCTGGCGTGGGACAAGCCTAAGACCCTGCTCCCCAGCAGAAGCTTGGGGGCTGGCTTAAAACAGCCCGCGGGCTGTAGTTTGCCCACCCCTGCCCTAGCCAGTTGAGGACAGTCACAGCTGAGTGGGTTCCTCCTCTCCCATGAACTTGAGTACTGAGATGGGGAGGCCTCTTTGTGTTTCTATCAGTGAGTTTCCCTCCTGTGAACTGCACAATAACAACACCAGCTCTTCCTAAACCCTTAGCATCTTCCAAAGTCTGCAGCGATAGAGCAAGGGCTTCGTAGGCGCCCTTGACTCAGCCTCAGCATCCCTTTCAAAGGGCTTGATTCTGCCACCTTTTCACAGGGGCTTTGAGTGTGCTATTCAAGGCATATTAGGTGGCAGAATTGGGCGCATAGCAGCCCTCCCTTTTCATCCTACGTGCAGAGTCCTTGTTTCACCGATGTCCTCCTTCCCTATGTTTTTTTTAAATTTACATCCAAGTTACACATGGCAGAGATGGCCATTGTTCCCAAGCTTTTTGAGAGCATGCACCATTTCAAAGGCTCAGCCATGTAAAACTAAACCCAGTTTTCACTGGAATGCTAAAAGGTCCTTCTCAATGAGGGCTATCTCCATTTTGAATTTCAACTTTCACATCCTCCTCCCTGTCTCCCCCTCCACTTACTTCAGATGCAGACTTTCTGCTGACTTTTTTTTTTTAATTACATACATTCTGAACTGAACTACTTCTGCTCAAATTTTCAAAAGAAATCTCTTCTTTATACTGAGACCAACTAAGGAAAATTTCAGTCGGAAAAGTGAAGATTCTGGAAATCTACAAGAAACTGAAAATAGTGTGTGTTAGAATGGAAGCAGTTCTGAAGCCTTAACTATAGCCCTAAATACACAAATACTGCTATAAGAGAGATTAGGACATAAAGAGAATTGAGTATGTGTGACTGGGATACATGATCACCTCATGGATTTTTTTTTAACCAGATGTAACAGCTATACTATAATGCTATACATAATTCATATGGGTTCCAGGTGTCCAGTTTTTGACTGAAACGCCTGGTTGAAAAGGGACCCTGGTGACTCTGGTCATCACTGCTGACCGGGCTGCTAAAAGTCTGGTCAGTGGCACAGGAGGGCTAAGCCAGGCTCCCTGACTGCCCTGGCTCCACATTGCTCCAGAAAGCAGCTAGCATGTTCCTGCAGCCCCTAGGCGCAGGGGCAGCTAGGGAAGCTCTGCGCGCTGTCCCTGCCCTGAGCACTGGCTCTGCAGCTCCCATTGGCTGCGGTTCCCAGACAATGGGAGCTGTGGGTGCCGCACCTGTGGGTGTGGGCAGCATGCAGAGCCCCCTGGTCCCTCCACCCAGGAGCCGGACATGCCGGCCACTTCCGGGAGCCACCTGAGGTAAGCGCTGCCTGGCCAGAGCCTGCACCCCTGCATTCCCTCTTGCACTCCAAAACCCCCCTCATGCCGGCCCCACCCCCAACCAGAGCCTGTACTCTCTCCCACACCCCACCTCCGTGCTCCAGCCCCAACCCCCTCCCGCACCCAAACTCCCTCCCGGAGTCCGCACCCCCCGCCCTCCAGTCCCTCCCACACTCCAACTCCCTGCCCCAGCCTGGAGGACCCTCCTGTACCCCAAATCCCTTATCCCCGGCCCCACCCCAAAGCCCACATCCCCAGCTGGAGCCTTCCTAAACATTCCTTAGTGTTGGCATAGGAGGCTGTGTCTACTCAGCTTGATCAAGGACTGAACTAGCAGGTGTCTCAGGCTGAAGTGCATTGTCTAAGATAGCTGGATAGTTCATACTATGATAGGACCAGCCTTTACTACTCTCCAAGAAAAGAAATAATGAGACGACTCAGCAATATGTTGCAAAGCAGGAAAGGACTTTGCTCCATTAGGGCAAAATGGAATTCCTCCTGAAGTCAATAGGAATCATTTACATTTCATGGGGGCTAAATAGGGCCTTTTCACAGTAGTGGTGAAATCATGACCCCTCTGAAATCAATGACAAAACTCCCATTAACTTAAGCAGGCACCAGTTGTTTTGTGAGAGTGTGCCATGCAAAGAGTACCCAGAAAGGGCCTTTCCCTCCTAGTAGAACACCAGAGTTATGAACTGACCAGTCGATCACACACCTCATTTGGAACTGAAAGTACACAATCAGGCAGTAGCAGAGACACTCCCTCCTCCCCCTCCCCCAAAAGCAAATACAGTGAAGTTTCAAAGCAGTATTAAATCAATGTTCAGTTGTAAACTTTTGAAAGAAAAACCATAACATTTTGTTCAGAGTTATGAACATTTCAGAGTTACAAACAATCTCCATTCCCGAGGTGTTCGTAACTCTGAGGTTCTACTGTACGTTGTGCCATCTGATCTGCTACTTTTATGTAAAGGTTTGTTCACTGAAGAGAGTGGACAATACAGATGACAACTGGTGAAAATTCAAGAAAATTCTGCCCTGCATTTGGCAGTTAGGCCTTTTCTACACACTAAGGTTGTACTACCTGAACTACACCAGTACAGTTCAAGCTGTACAAGCCATAGTGTGGATGCAATTATATCAATATAAAGATGCCCTGTTCAGATATTCCTATACAGGAAGCGGAATAAGTTATGCTAGTAGAAAGCACTTTTCTATGGATAAAATGAGCCTACAGTAGGGGTTGTACCCATTTAACTATTAGAGTGCAAAAAAGCACATACCCCCCACAGCCAAAATAGTTAAACATGCATAGAAAATATGCATAGACCAACCCTTATTCTTATGAAGGGGCGTTTATATTATATTAAAAGATACAGAGTCAACTTGAAAGACACTAACATCTGAAAACGTTGCATCACCTAAGATTACGGAGGCTACTTAGTGAGGAGGAAAATTCTCCATTCAGAGTTTTTGTGCATTTGATGGAATCTATAGTCCACTGACTAACAGAAAAGCCCCTTCATAAACAAATGGGAGCAGAAAAACCACTATACACACTTTTTAAAAAGCCCTTTTAAAAAAAAATTCAGACAATACTATTTAAAAGGTGCTCTCATAAAAAGGATTTTTTTTTAAAAGATCAGTCACTTCGAATTAACATTTTAATCCACAGATCCAAATGCAAGTTAGTGATTACAAAGGGCCAGGCTACCGCCATTCCTCCCTCCTCCACAGTTATTTTTTAAAAATCATAGAATACTGCAATTGAAACATTCACAGGGAAAAATGAGTTTGTCACAGCATGGTATTGATGCCTGCTGGCAATGTGTTAAGACTTAACAGCATGTTTCCATGGTCTGTTTTTTGCTTTGCTCTCTTCCAGTACTTCTGTCCCCTCCTAATGAACAGCTTGGTAAGGATGTTCTTGATTTCAAAAGACTGTTGTATTCTCATGCCTGCCCCAAAACAGCCAAACAATATTATGTTGAAGGAAAAAAGAACTGTTTTACCAATAATGAATGCCAGAAAAAATTTCTTTTGCGCAAGAAAAAAATAAAACCCGTGTAATTCATGAACTGAAGAAAAATCTGTATCATATGCAATGAGGACTGTGTGATCTTATATTGAGCCTGAAGAATGATCAAATGTCTTACAGCAAAATGCCAGGTCCTCCACTCAAGAGAAATGTAGGCTGGTAACAATGATCAAAAGAGCTTAACTCTGAAATGAACTAATTCGCATGGGCAACTTGGGAGGAGGAGGGGCCTGTTAACATTGGGACATCTCACTACAGTCCACTGTGGTTGATTTGCTCCTTTTTCTAGCTAAGATGCTCTTCTTTGTAGGCTGGCTGACTTGTATAACACACAGTAGCCTTTGTATGGATGCCAGTGGGCACAGGTCCACCTACGGAGTTGGTGATGTTCTCTGACAGAGGAATTTCATTAACATTAATATGCACATCATTTATTGTTTTGCTATGGAATATCACATTTCTTATTATTTGTATTGTTGTGGCACAGAGGGGGCTCCAGTCATGGATCCTGGCCATGGATCACAGCTAGGCACTGTATAAACACATCAGAAAAATATGGTCCCTGCCTCAAATAGCTGATAGGCCAATAAGTTCAGTGCAGTATGTGATACTCTTCAATCTCCATGGTAAATTATTGTGATTTTGTTTTAGTAAACCAATTCTCCAGCTTTAGATTTAAGGCAAAATTCATTGTATTCTGATTTTTATATCCTCAGGCATATTTTGCATCTTTAAGATTCAGTACACTATCAGTTACATTCTCCTTAATTTGTACTTCCAGTTGGCTTCTAATTTAGTTGTCAACTTTCTTACAGCTAACTCATATTCAGTCAACGCTTCCAAGAACTTTCAGCCTCAAAAAATGGACTTTTAAGGAACCTTTTTTCAAACTGAGCATTTTAAATTGAACCACTGTATGAACTCTTGCAAGGGGAGTAAATACATTTCTAGTAAGATAGCAATGGACAAGGTGGCGGGGGTAGGAGAATAGCCATAATCCAGATTTCCTGACAGTATCAAGTTTTACTTTTTCGGTCAGGCAATTTAAAACAAACAAACAAACAAAAAAAAGACCCACATCATATCTATTCAGGGGCAGGTGCCAGAGGTGTTTCCTATTCTGAGTCATGGTCCAGGTTTTTAGAATGTGCTCATCACTATGGTATCAGGATAGTGGTGGACCCAGTAGAGCTCATGCCACTTTCCCTCAAAATTCCTTATATCGCTACTCATGTAGGTATTTAATTCACCCTGTCAGCTGCTTTTCTCAGCATCTGATTCTTATCTGGATGTCTTGAACTTGGGATATCAGAGCTATGGAATTCACCTCGGAGTACATAATTCTTTATCACTCAGCAGCACCCCTGCTGGAGTGGCACTTCCAACCAACCAACCCTCAGGAGCTGAAAAGTGAACCAGACACTGGAATATTGAATCCATAAAGGTTTTATTGAGTTGTAATGAAAATAAAAGCAAGGTCAACTCAGAGCAGGGTCTTGCCACAGGATATAGAGCAGAAATGTCATACCACCACTTCCTGTTCTCCCTAATCTGATAATAAAAGTATTAGTTGTGCGGCTTTGCACAATGAGTAAAAAGATCATTAGATTTTCATTATTCCTCATGGTAGGTAGGTTTTGTTTCTGCACCTGTAAACTTTCTTAATTTTGGTGGCTGATTTACATAGCAGCACTGGTGAGCTGTGGTAAACTGTGGAAAGTATGCTGTGGTAAACTGTGGAAAGTATGCTGTAAACTGTGTGCAAAACACCACGTTCCACATGTACAACTGATTCTTCAGATTTCTTTATATTACCTTCTCCCTCCCCTCGGTAGTGCCAATCATTGAGAAAAACATTAAGTGACAGAAAAGTGTCAAGTTTTAGAAATAACCATTCCGTGTTTTTTTAAAAAAAGTGTTTTTCCCCAAATTCTATTAATTATTTTTCTATACATTCTACTT
Source organism: Trachemys scripta elegans (assembly GCF_013100865.1). NCBI lineage: Eukaryota > Metazoa > Chordata > Testudines > Emydidae > Trachemys > Trachemys scripta. The sequence continues at coordinate 63,608,373 of NC_048301.1, read as the reverse complement.
CATTTACTCCTTTTTTTTTTGGTTTGAATTAGGAGATTCTTTAGAGAACACAAGCAAAAAACCTCACACCACCTGTGTAGATGAGATCTGTGCTCTTACTAGTTAGCATATTCAAGTTACTTAAATTTTGCATCTCACAACAGCCCCATGTAAGTATTCTCTCTACTTTAAAGATAGGGAAAAGTGACATGAAGAAGCACAGTGGCTGTCCAAAGACATAAACAAAGGGTCTGTCTACACTTCGAGCTGGGGATATCATTCTAAGCTTGTGGAGACACACCGTGCTAGCTCAATGAGAGCTCGCATGCTTAAAATCAGAGAGGGTAGCCCCTGCCACTGCTCACACTACTGCAGCTACGTTCTATTTTTAAGTGCGCTAGCTCAATAAGAGAGAGCACTAGAATGGCTCCTTGAGCTGGGAATGACATCTCCAGGTGGAAGTGTAGACACATATCCAAAGAGTCAGAGCTGAGATTAGCATTAGGGACTTCCCAAGTCTAATCCTGTACCTACACTATTCTTTCTGATTCCGGGAGGGATGGAGGAAGAAAGGGATAGTCTATAAATATGAAACACTTCATGGTTTTTATCCATAAATCTCAAAGTGTATTATATCCACCAGCTGGAGAAACTGAACAGTAAAGTTCAACAACTTACCCTGGATCACACAGCAGGTCACATAACCAGTTTCCTGACTCCCACTCCTGTGCCTAGTCATTGACCCACACTGCTCCACTTAGATCTTTCATCCCTGAAGAATCCTACCTCCGTTGTTCCCTGCTGTGATTCCCCACTCTGACCATCACAGAGCCTACCTTTAACACCAATCAACACTGCTCTTTCATTAGACAGGTGTTGGGTCACTGTTGGGAGAGAAAAGGCAAAGACAGAGCACACTGCCTCTCTTTAGCACTGTCTGAAGAAGAATAGAGCAGGACTTAGACACACACATTACAATTAGATTTTGAGTTGCTGATATACATTACAGCATTATATACATCAATAAGTGTTTTTAGCACAAACCATAGTGACACCTAGTGTGAAGGCCACGATTGCAGACCTTTGTTATGGTCAATACTGTCTTTAATGACATCCAATCACACTGAGTGGTTTTGTATGCCCATGTGTAAACACTGAAATAAATAAATAGCAGCACAGTTCCAATAACGCATTATAAAGATCCACTCCTGAATTTTTTCCAATGTTATAAAATTAGGAATTTAATCAATTAAAACATTGTTTTCATTCAGTAATCAGGAAATAATTCCATCTGTCAAACACACAGGTCCATTCTGTACCACAGAAAACCCCATTACCACAAAGTTCTGAAGCAATTCAGGGACAGCTTCAGATTTTACCATTTAATTGCTTGGGCTATACTGAAATGCCGCCATACAAACCTGCAGTTCACAGCTTAACTCAAAAGAACTTTGAATACCTTCATCAGGCATCAAGAGCTCTGACAGTTTTTCATTTCCACTATGTAAGTTCTCAGCTCAGAAGAGCTCAGTGTCCAGGATTTATGGATCAGAACTAGAGTCAGCACCACCAACCAGGTCTTCATTGGGGAGAGGAAGAAAGCCAGAGTTCCATAGGTCCGTTGCAGGAAGTAACAGGAATAGATTTGCCAGGCCAGCAGGAGCAGCATGGTTAGGTGGATTGTCACAGCCAGGAAGTGCCTGACATGACGGACATGAGAGCAGAAGCTATGCCCCTGGCATCGTAGCAACAGGCACCAGCACAGGTAAGCCATCAAAGGCAAGTTAAAAAATACCACCTGGAAAGACAAGCAGAGAGAAATGAGAATTTAAATGTGTCAGGAATGTTATACTGAGCAAGTCAGACCGTGGGAAGATACAGGAGGGCACAATAACTATCCCATGGACTGGTCTAGTAGCCAGCAATAGTGTTCCAGAGGGTATAATTCCTGGAGTTAGATTCTTCCACAGAGACTGTTCGTGACAGGGAATATTGGGAAGGCATTAAACTCAGACTGGTGAAAGTATGAGTTTCTCTATTTAACAGTGAAACCTACTGACCAATTTGAAGGGTTTGCAAAAAAATCTTAACCACTCAGTCCTCCTTGGCTGGAGAAAGGCTCGGGTGTGATGCATTGCAGCAAGAGGAAGTGGAAAATCCTTTGCTTCCAACTGGTGTACAGAAGAGTCAAAGGAAAATTAAACAGAGGGAAGGAAAAGAAAGAAAAGGTTGAGAGAGAGATGCAGCATTGCTTTTCCTTTCTGCTCCCTCCCTAAGGCAGAGAAGAGGTAGCGTGAATTAATGATTGCTAACAGGAAGCCAAGATTTACTGATGATATTTAAGAAGGAAAACAAAGGAGCATCAATAAGTCAAAACTTCACAAGGGAGTGGACAAAAATTGATAGAACTCCTCAATGAATGTTCCCCCCTTTTAACATTTGGAGTTTTTTCTTGCCAGTTCTAAACCTTGTTCCTTCCTCCACTTTATCTGGCATGAATGATTTGGATGTGTTACGTGTGTTGAAATATCACCTCTATAATACAGCTAACTAACACTAAGGCAGTGGCAGCTACTCTACTAGATACCAGTTAAAACTGCATTCTGCGTCACATCCACTCTCCCTAGAACCCAGAAGTGTGCATACCCCCATGCACATTTCATCTGAAAATTTTAATCTGTTGTCTATGATTCCTGTTGTCCAACTACACTTTGAAACAGAGCAACAGGTCCACTGGTCTTCCAAATGGAACCAGAAGCCTGTTGAAGGATTCTGTTTTCTTCTGTGGATGAAAGAGGGCAAGGAAGAGGAAGCTGAAGGGAAGAAAAAAGGATTGTAAATTAACCAATGGCCAAAGACTGAAAAAAAAAATAGAATTTAAAAATTAAAAAGAAAGCAAATAAAGTTGAGTTTCTGGAAAAACACTTGGGTAGATGTTCTGTTGAGTTTTGTAGAGGGAAACCCATTCATTTGCATACTATGCTGCCAAGCAGATCTTTTCTATAGTGTTTTTAGTCCCTAAGAAGTTATGTTGTCAGAGGAGGGAAAGGTGAGCTTTCAAATGCCCTTCTAGAAATTCTAATGGCTAGCTGTATTCTGTGTCATGCATGAGTTTCAGCACTGACACACATTGAAAAAAGAGATGCTGGAGTTTTAAGAGTCCCCCTTCGGCAAATACTTGAGGGCAAGGGCAGGTGGGCAAAATTGGGGATCTGGTGTGACAGTTTCTAGGACTCTGATACTGTAAAGGGGAAGGGAGGAAGGAAAATACTTAACTCTAATGAAAGAAATCCTACCTCACACCTGAAGCATAGAAATTTTTTTTTCTAATAATCAGGAAAGGAGGAGCAGCACTGATATAATTAGCTAAACAAACCAACTAGGAAACAATGAACCTTGCTGGCAAAATAGAGGAAATAACAGCACCAACACATTAAGGATGTTTTCCTAAAAGATATGCTCTAGGAATTATTTTGGGGAAGTTCTATGGTCTGTGTTAAAAAGCCTTCTATCTATCCTTAATCTGACATCCAGGTTATAATGCCACCTCTCCTGCAGTATCTCAAATGGCCTCCACATTTGTCAGGTAGAAAGCTCCAGGGTTAGCTCACATTTTTAACTCTTTGACTCCAGGACAACAGATTTCCTGACAGATATCACACTGTCAATAAAGATATGCCCTATAAAACACCTATGTTGAATTGGCTATACAGACAAAGAACAGGAACTACTAAATGTGCTCCATTTAACTTACCAAATTCCACTTAAACCTTGGTCTCAGTTTGAAAGATCAGAGTCTTGACCACCATAATGTCACTTCTCCCATTTGCCACAACCCTCCTCCTCCACTATTTCTAAAATTCAAAGATCTTGAACAAATCTCACAGTTTAAAGCAGCTTGCCAATGTTCATATCTAAATTCTCACCTGTAAAATTCCAACCACGAATGTCAAGCTGCCTTGCAGGAAATGTCCACCAACAATTACCCCAAAGGAAAAACAGATGCCCATCTGGCCATCTATCACCTCGCCAATAAACCAAGGTCCTGTAGGGGAGGAAATAAATTCAATAGCAATAGTAAATACAATAAGAGATGACTTACTCCACCAGCCCAAAGCATAAGCTAGTATTAGGAAAACTACTTGTTTGTCTAGTGAATCACTTTAGAATAAACACCATGTATTGAGCCTGATAAACATTCCTGGGTGAAACTAACAAAGCATAGTGCATCATCAACTGATGCCACCTGACACCCTACAATGAAAATATTTTTATATAAAACGAATCTCTAACAATTCTGATATCACAGAGAAAATTTTGCTGCAGGTAGAAATGGTGTATCCATAGAAACTATCCTTCTGAAACACAGATCTTTCACCAGGGTTACAGTGTGTTTATGCACTAGTCTTTCACATCTTGATTTAAATCTGGCTTCGGTTACAAATGAAAGTGAGCTTGGCACACTCAGTTTTAGTGGATGTTTATTTGTGTTACAAAAGTCACCATATAATTTGGTACCATGTTCTTAGGGAAAGACCAGACTAAGTAAGCAGGGTGTTTCGAGGTCAAAGTTGAGGTGCCTTCGTAAGCTATACTGTGAAATAGATATGCCATATGCTCACACTTTGCCAAGCCATTTATTATTTAAAAGAATAAGTGAGCCCTGAGTTAAACAAAGTGAATTTGTTTTAAATGTTCACAGAATAATTTTAGACGGCAAAGTCATGACATTCTAAGTTTGGAATATATTGTACAAGAATTTTTAAAATCACAACACAACTTTGTAACCCACCTAACTTTTTTATTTTATATATAATCTAAAATTTTTATTGAGAAACCTCTGAACACCTCTGCACATTTTAAAAATTACAATTTACATCCTCTAGTATTCTAAGCTACATACCCAGAGCTGTATACAAACTCAGTATCAGAACAGAGTAATAGAAGGTGTTTGTTTTGCTCAAGACGTGAAGCGAAAAGGAGGTCAGCATTACTAATCCTGGGGGTCCTGAATGAAGGAAGCAGTTGAGAAAAATTATTAATTCAGAGCATAAAGGATACATATAAAAAGTGTCTGTTTAAAACAAATCTACACATTGTTTAAACAGAATATATAAAATAAGAAAAATAAATTAACAGAATATTGAGTAAGTTTTGAGCACCAAAATAAATAAACAGGCAGCTTCTCTAAGAACATAAGAATGATCATAGTGGGTTGGACCAATGGTCCAGCTAGCCCAGTATCCTGTCTTCTGACAGTGGTCAGTGCCAGATGCTTCAGATGGAATGAACAGAACAGGCAATTATGAGTGATCCATCTCTTGTCATCCAGTCTCAGCTTCTGGCAGTTGGAGGTGTAGGGACACCAAGAGCACGTGGTTGTTGTCCCCATCCTGGCTAATAACTATTGGTGGACCTATTCTTCATTAATTTATCTAATTCTTTTTTTAATCCAGTTATATTTTTGGCCTTCACAATATACCCTGGCAATTAGCTCCACAGGTTAACTATACATTGTGTGAAGAAATACTTCTTTTTCTTCGTTTTAAACCTGCCGCCTATTAATATCAATAGGTAACCCCTAGTTTTTGTGTTATGTGAAGGTGTAAATAACACTTCCCTAATCACTTTCTCCATACAATCCATGATTTTACAGACCTCTATCATATCCCCCCCTTCAGTCACCTCTTTTCCAAGCTGAACAGTCCCACCCTTTTAAATCTCCTTGTATGGAAGCTGTTACATACCCCAAATCATTTTTGTTTCCCTTTTCTGTACCTTTTCCAATTCCAGTATTTATTTATTTTTTTTTGGGGGGGGGGCAACCCAAACTGCATGTAGTATCCAAAGTGTGGGCATACCATGGATTTATATAGTGGCATTATGATATTTTCTGTTCTATTATCTATCCTTTTCCTAAAGATTCCTAACATTGTTAGCTTTTTTGACTGCCCCTGCACATTAAGCAGGTATTTTCAGAGAACTATCCATGATGACTCCAAGATCTCTTTCTTGAGTGATAACAGCTAATTTAGATCCCATCATTTTGTATGTATAGTTGGGATTATTTTTTCTAATGTGCATTACTTTTCACATATCGACACTGAATTTCATCTGCCATTTTGTTACGTAGTCACCCGATCTTCTGAAATCCCTTTGTAACTTTTCACAGTCTGCTTTGGACTTAACTATCTTGAGTAATTTTGTATCATCTGCAAATTTTGCCATCTCTCTGTTAACACACTTTTCCAGGTCATTTATGAATATGTTGAACAGCACATGCCCCAGTACAGATCCTTGCAGGACCCTGCTATTTACCACTCTCCACTATGAAAATGGACCATTCACTTGTACCCTTTGTTTCCTATCTTTTAACCAGTTACTGATCCATGAGAGGACTTTCCCTCTTATCCCATTACTGCTTAGTTTGCTTAGGAGCCTGTGATGAGGGACCTTGTCAAAGGCTTTCTGAAAGTCCAAGAACGTTATATCAATTGGATCACCTTTGTTCATATGCTTGTTGACCCCCTCAAAGAATTCTAATAGATTGGTGAGGCATGATTTCCCTTTATAAAAGCCATATTGACTCTTCCTCCAATGTATTGTGTTTATCTGTGTGTCTGATAATTCTGTTCTTTCTGTAGTTTCAACCAATTTGCCTGGTCCTGAAGTTAGGTTCACTGGCCTGTAATTGCCAGAATCGCCTCTAAAGCCTATTTAAAAAAAATCGGCATTACATTAGCTATCCTCCAGTCATCTGTGCAGAGGCTGATTTAAGTGACAGATTATATACCAGGTAACAGTTCCGCAATTTCACATACGAGTTCCTTCAGAACACTTGGGTGAATACCATTTGGTCCTGGACTTATTACTGTTAGTTTATCACTTTGTTCTAAAACAGGTGGGCAAACTAAGGTCCGCGGGCTGGATCCGGCCTGCCAGACATTTTAATCCCATCCTTGAGCTCCCGCTGGGGAGTGGATCTGGGGCTTGCCCCACTCTGATATGCCAGCCAGACAGCAGGGTCGGGGGCCGCACCACACGGTTCCCAGAAGCAGCAGCATGTCCCCCCTCCAGCTCCTATGCGTAGGGGCAGTCGGCTGGCTCTGCTCTGCACGCTGCCCCCGCCCCAATTGCCGTCTCTGCAGCTCCCATTGGCCGGGAACCGCAGCCAATGGGAGCTGTGGGGGCGGCACCTGCGGACGGGGCAGCAAGCAAAGCCCCCTGGCCGCGCCTCCGCGTAGGAGCTAGAGGGGGGACATGCCGCTGCTTCCAGGAGCCGCTTGAGGTAAGTGCTGCCCAGAGCCGGCACCCCTGAGCCACTCCTCCCCCAGCCCCAACCCCTTGTCCCAACCCTGATCCCCCTCCTGCCCTCTGAACCCCTCGGTCCCAGCCTGGAGCCCCCTCCTACACCCCAAATCCCCCAGCCTCACCCCAGAGCCTGCACCTCCAGCCGGAGCCCTCCCCTCACACACACACCTTACCTGCCCTGCCCTAGCCCGGAGCCCCCTCCTGCACCCTGAACTCCTCGTTTCTGGCCCCACCCCAGAGCCCCACCCCCCCAGCCAGAGCCCTCACCCCCTCCCAAACCCGAACCCCAATTTTGTGAGCATTCATGGCCTGCCATACAATTTCTATAGCCAGATGTGGCCCTTGGGCCAAAAAATTTGCCCACCCCTGTTCTAAAACCTCCTCTATTGACACCCCAATCTGGGAGAATTCCTCAGATTTGTCACCTAATGGGTCGCCAGGGCTGAACTTGCTAGGGTCCGGGGCTAAAGCCAAAGCCTGAGACCCACTGCCTGGGACCGAAGCCCAAGCCCTGGGCGGTGGGGCTTAAGTTAAAGGCCGTCGGCCTGGGGCTGCAGCCTTTTGGCTTCGGCTTTGCTCCTCCTCCTCCTCCCACCCCAAGGGTGTTGGGGCTTGAGTGGGTTCAGGCTTCGGTACCCTCTCCTGGGGTCCTGTAGTAATTTTTATTGTCAGAAGGGGGTCGTGGTGCAATGAAGTTTGAGAATCCCTTGACTAGACCATATTTTATTTGACATATCAGAGGTTCTCCGAGCCCTCTTGGAAACAAAATGGCAGCTTCAAGGGACTGAATCAAGCTGAGAGGCGCTACATGCAAAGCTTGCACAGTGAACAGTAGTATAATTATTATTAGGGTTTTTTTTTTTTTGCTGTCTTGATGGCACAGGATAAAATAGTGAATAGAGGGTGGGAAAAAAATCAAAATCCTCTTAAAAAATACAGACAAAACACTGGCTCTTACCTTTGAGTGTTGGCTTTCTAAGGTACCTGAAAATAAGAAGCAAGGTGATCTGAGCAAGAACAGTCAGCCCAAACAGTACTTGAGCCTGAAAACAAGCACAATTATTCCAATAAATCAAAACTTTAAATGGTAGCTATCTTCTTAGTACAGCTGTGTGAAAGTAAGAAAAATAAATGGTTTAATTAAAACAGGTATTTTGAGATTCCTGGTGCCATCACATTTAAAAGTAACAATGAGACTTCAGAAACAGGGGAACTTGAGAAAAGTCAGTAAATTCAGGTTAGTTCTGGTTTCTATCAGAAATACTTTCATAGTGAAACAACACTGACTGTGGTAATACATTTATAATAATTTGCAAATTAGTATAGCTGTTGTAAGAACTACCAGTAATTAAGTTTCCGTATCAAAGCAAAATGGAAGAGGAATTTTGCAGTCAGTTTCATTGGGTTTCCAAGTTATTGGTATCACACACATGCCTTGCTTTCATCAATAAACACAAAAATCAAAATTACATTAAAATATACTTCACATAGGAAGACACTTATCACCATATACATTTTCAGATTGCTGTGCTGATGAAAACTACAGTTTTCTTTTAAGTGACTATGGTGAACATCAGAGTTACAAATTTAGAGAACTAATATCAGAGTTTTGAGAAAGTCACAGGTGCAACATAAAGCTTCCTTCATACAATTCTATTAATACACATTAATTATAAGATTCCATCCTCCTGTTTATTCCAGTTCTGGTCCTTTGTAAGGGTGAAATCCTGTACCTGTTGAAATCAATGGGATTTTCCACTTTAATGGGCCCAGGATTTCATGTTTGGTCTTTAGCTTTGCTAAAGCCAAGCACCACATGAGCAGATGATGTACAAGTTCTTCCTATAATCCTGTTAGTGCACCTCTGTAGTAATCTATTTTCACTACTCTTCTTTAAATTTAGTTTGGCCTTCACTTTTATGCACTTGGTGGCTTCATTTTTGTATAACTGCTCGTACAAAATACATACCTAATTCATGCACAAAACATGCATGTGTGCAAAATGGACAGCTGTGGATGCAAATGTGAGGTTTTTTTGCATGTCTAAGCAGTGCATGTTCATCTCTGATTGGTGCAATGTGGGAGCTGAAGTCTGAAAAGCTCTGTGAAGGTTCTTATATGGCCGCATCACTGTAATATCTGACCAACTCAAACATTAAATAATTTATTCTCAACGTGAGGTAGAAAAATGTCTCCGAAAGTCTCTAGAGAAGGAAAGCACGTATGACAGCTATTTTGGCTGAAAGCACCCACCAGGATGTAGTGGTCTGTAAGGAGAATGAGAGATGACAAGAAGCCAAATCTAAGAGAGAGGTTTTCATTCACAGCAAATGTATGACCTTGAGTGCTGCTCTTCCCAATGGCATCCTGGTTGGGAATAAAACAGAGAAGTAATCAGATGTAAATTGTGCCAAACAAGTGTCTTTCAAACCACTTTCCAGAATAATTCAAAATTTCAGGTTAAGGCTCCTGGCTAGGATTGCTAACTTCTTTGGAAAGATCTGATTAGTATGCACGCAGATTGCTGTACTAAATACATATTATTGCACAGGTATATTCTTTTTAGGTGAATTATGACAATGTAGTTTTATGTTGCAAGTAAATGTTTGGCCAGGAGTTTATAATCAGGAACTGTTGCATTGGAAAGGGACCCTTTAGAGACTCAGCAACTTGTGGAAGGGGGCTACCTTCAGCCATCAGTTGTGTTTTTTTTGCACACTCAACCCTGAAGACCCTCACCTCTGAAACAAGTCTGGGAGCCATGTTGTGTTCCATTTTTGATATTTTCTTTAACTAAACTGTAATTGCTGCACTCTCAACTATAAACCAGAGTATGGTAATGCATTTTCTTCCCAGTACTGCTAGTATATTTATTCAACCTAATTCCATGAGTTTTGTTTGTACATTTGTAGCACTGAGAACCTGTCTCCCAGGACATAATAAATAGGATATTTATCAAATTGTCAGGAGTATGTAGTATGTTTTATAATACAAGTGTGATCACAAAGATTTAAACTTTGAACAGTCCCATAAACTTGTGAATATTAAATATTAGACAAATTAGAAAAAATGAATGAGTATTCACATTTTCTCCAGCTAAATAATCAGAGTTAACACCTGACCTCTCTGCTCCTCCACTGGGATATTAGCTTTTCAGAGTATTCAGTTAGTGGATGTGTTAGTGATGTATGACTGGAGAGGACTGGAAGTTCATTTTTATTCAGCCCCATCCTATTAAAATGGTGGTAAATGCATATATTCGCACACTGTACTACTGGTAGATAGCCAGTCCCACTCAACCCTACTTACATGTTATCTCGTTTTTGTGCTGCTGCATGTGTGTGATGGGGCACAGGTCCCACACTGGCAAGGAGGAGGGTAAATGAAGGCTTGTTGACCCACTTGGCCCCACACAACTACACTTGCAGCAGATATCAGCTGTGGAGTTGGGAGTTAAAAGGAGAAGGCCCAGCTCAGTTCACAACTGGCCAGGAAGAATAGAGTTTGGCTTGTCCCATGCTGAGGGAAGCTTGGTTTCAGCCAAGAGTCCGAGGCAGCTTGCTGCCTGGGCGAATCTCCTGGTTGATGAGACAACAAGGCCCAAGGAGACTGACCAAAAGGACAGAATGCCTGAAGAGAAGTCCTGCGTAGAAGGGTGAGGTCCTGCTGACGACTCATCAGGTGGTTTTGAGTTTGTAGCATTTCTTTATTTTTGGATGCAAGTATTGTGGAAAGGGTGAGGCTCAAGTGTGTTTGTCTTAGTTGAAGGGCTAAAGCACCATTGCAGTGGACGTCATGAGAGATAGCAACCAACTGTTGGAGGTCCTGTGACAGAGTAGTGCTCTATAGTGCCACAAGGGGGTACAGTGGAAATGACCCCTGTAACAATGGTGGTTTTCCCGCTTAATTTGAGAAGAATCAGTTCTGAAATGTTAATGCTTTCTTTAGGAAGAAAAAATAAAAGGTTAAGAACAAGCTAGGATGCCCAACATTAACAGTACAGCAAGTTGACCACAGAAAATCCTTACTGTCCTTATCTTGCTGTGTTACAAAGAGAGAAAGTTACATATATAGATGAGTACACTTATCCAAACCCATTAAAATTTCAGAATCTGAAGTATGACTCCCTTAAAGAAGAGAGTTTTTTCCCCTACAGAAATGCTGTCTGGCTAGGCTATGCATGGTCATGGTGAGACAGAAACTGACTTTCTCAATACTATTGATTTCTATGCATAAACGTATACAAAGATGGAAGAGTTTGTTCAGTTTCTATTAGAGCTTCTTAAAAGGCACAGTACTAAACTACAGCTGCCAAAAGGAGAACTGTTCCTCACAATGTTATATTCAAACAACATAATGTCAATAACGATTTGGTGTTCTGTGATATAAAAAACATGTTAGGTGTTAGCCTTTGACAAATTTTTAGATCAATTCCAAACAAACAAACAATTTACTACAACTTCATCTCCAAGGCCCTCCAGATTTGGATCCTTGCCCTTAGTAGGCAAGGAACTGCCTCTTTCTTAACTGTCTAAAAATTTGCTTGAAGAAACATCACATTAACATACACCTCTACCTCGATATAACGCTGAACTCGGGAGCCAAAAAATCTGACCGTGTTATAGGTGAAACTGCGTTATATTGAACTTGCTTTGATCCACCGGAGTGCACAGCCCCGCCCCCCCAGAGCACTGCTTTACTGCGTTATATCTGAACTCGTATTATATCGGGTCGCGTTATATGGGGGTAGAGGTGTATGTTAATGTGAT